>NC_092817.1:45743626-45921126 GCF_023375885.2 Dermacentor andersoni
AAACGAGAGAGAAAAAGAGACAAAAAGAAGGAAGAAGAATGAAAAAGGAAAAAAATAAAACAAATGGCATGTCGACTCTCTGCCGGCCCATATTTCTGCACCGGAGTCGCGATCCGGTGCTCATGCGTCGGGAAATGAAAGAAAGGGGACGCGCTGCTCTCGCTCATGCATCGAGGCTGCTCATTCACGGCCAGCGGGCACGCAACTTCGTGCCGAGCGGAAGTTTGCCGTTTGCCAGGCTCTGTTTACCGATAGTCACCGGGTTCTCGCTCGCGCGCTAGGGCTGCGCGTCGAGTTTCCACATCGGCACGCCTCCCGCGATATACACCCGCTCATTATATACGCACGTGCATGCGTCGACGCGCTCTCCGGTCGCGTAACCCCCCACGTGAGGCCATTCACTTGCCGGTTCCCGGTGCCGTAGTGCGTGCGACCTAGATGCATTGCTCCCCGTTGTCATATATACGCCGCCTGAAGCAGGGCGGATTCGGATCCGACCGGTTCCGCTAGGCGGTTCCTCATCATGTTCTGCGGCGTCTGTTTGCCGCTTCTGTCTGGGCGTCGATTACCAACAAGCGCTCTCACACTCCTCCTCCGAGGAGCGTCCTTAGACGGAACGGAAGTCAGTCGGTGCTTGAAGTCGAAGACGATGTTGTACAGGCCTGGTATTTGTCTTGTAGGACATGCGGATTCAGCGAAACTAGGGCTAGATGCGTTGTTAGCACATCTATTCCGGTCGAACCACCGAGCTCTTCGTGTCTGCCCACGTGGTTCGCCTGGAGTGTCGCCCTCGTGGTAATTGCAAACCGAAGACCCGTGAAAAGAGCTTAGTGGCAGTGGCCAATATTTAGGTAAGCATTTATAGTTAGAGCACGTAGAGGTAACAGACACTGTTGGCCGTGCGCATCAATGGAACCCAAGCAGTGTCGATGATACAACGATGAGCCGCTTGCTTCGCTATACATCTGAATCAACCGTATCAATTAAGAAAGAAGGAAAGAAGAACCTTCGACTGGGCCTTTCAAGAGGAGAGGAAAAAGTTACGATAGTTGCAACTTGTTTTTAAGCACTACGAGACAATAAACTGCCTGAGAATATTGCTGGGTAGCAAGCATTATCCTAACAAATCTCATATGGTGTCCTTACAAGGTGATGTTGAGCCATTTGCGATTATTTATAACGCGGCTCGACGAGGTAGTGCACCTCACGTATTTCGATTGAACCGCAAGCATTTCTCTGAAAACACTGCTGGGTTACTAATACCAATATATCTGCGGCACTACAAACTGCGATGAAAATATTTGCTAATTATTTGCCGTGAGCCAGCTGCTCTGTTTCGCAAGTGTTACGTTGTTTAGGGGCGGAAACCACGGGAACAGCGCATTCCAGTGCCAAAAGGTGGAAGCTATTTTGTGTGTTGCACATAGCGCATTTTTGAGTTCGCAGTGCTCAAAATGTACAGCCTTTATTAAATGTTCCGAAACAATTGTTCGAGTGGCATGACCGGCTGCAGGATCATATTGTGGAGCTTATATAGCACCATTGGCACTGAGAAGGCTAAGGTCAGTGAAGAAGCATTGTTTGGGCATGCAGCACAGTTTTCAAGTGTCTTCATTATACTCATGTATATAAAATCTCTTAAACGTCGCGCAATACAGGACAGCCTCTGCAATTTGGTAGAGTACTGGCATCTGGTACGCACATGGAACCGTCACCCTGGTGGCGAGGCCCTTTGCACTAATCAATCGCTGCCATGCGCTTATCTTGAATTAGTAAAGGCAAGGCGCAGAAGACCAGGACTCAAGAAGAATACAAACGACAGGACTGGCGCCGTCTCAGCTTGCCAGTCTCGAGTGGCGCCGGTGCTGTCGTTTGTGTTTTTGTGTCGTTGTCGTTTGTGTCTTCTGCACCTTGCCTTTACTAATTCAAGCATGAACCAACTAGCCCAAGCAAGAGTTTTACTCATGCACTTATCGCTTCGAGGCTGCTGCGCAAGACTTTGCCATCTGCTACTTGGAACGAAGCTTCGTTTATGTTTGGATATGCTCATGAGAAACTTCACAAACAGGCTCACAAGTAAACGTGTTCGAAGGCTCCTCTGCGTACAATCAAATTTGGACGTGAAAGCAGCTGCGATCAGTTCTAATGCGGGTGTGTCCACCGAGAGTGACTCCGACACTGAGTGAGCTTTTGTCTCAGTTATAGGATTAGCAATCTGTCGTAGGAGAGAAGAAGGTGTTTCTTCAATTGTCTTCGCATTACTTGTGTAATTATCGCATGCATTTAAGAATGATTATTTTTTGTTGATAGAATTATAAATATAAGCCATTTTTACTGGAGATTCATTTTTTTCTCAATATTCCTCAAATCCCAAATTAACGGAAATTTTGCATCCATCCATAGATGGATGGATGGATGGATGGATGGATGGATGGATGGATGGATGGACGGACGGACGGATGGACGGATGGATGGATGGATGGATGGATGGATGGATGGATGGATGGATGGATGGATGGATGGACGGACGGACGGACGGACGGACGGACGGATAGATAGTGAGTCTGGCCAGATTAATCTCGTTTGCTGACCGACGACAAGCGTGCCGACATACGCAATGGCTTCGGAGCACTGACAAATAGACGGACGGACGGACGGACGGACGGACGGACGGACGGACGGACGGACGGACGGACGGACGGACGGATGGACGGATAGATAGTGAGTCTGGCCAGATTAATCTCGTTTGCTGCCCGACGACAAGCGTGCCGACATACGCAATGGCTTCGGAGCACTTGACAAATAGTGCAGTGTATATGGACCTTATGTTGTGTTGATATTGCCAAATAAGCGGCTGTATCTCTATTTATTCGCGCTCCGCAATCGTCGCTCATTTCTCACAATAGCGCGAGCACATGACACTCGTTCGTAGGCGTGCACCTTTCTCATATGTGAGCAGATAATACCGCGTTATAGGAATGCGCCCTTCACCTACCGCTGCAGCCTAACAACCCACGTCACCATTTCCAATGACAACCATGCTGACATCCGGTGCTTATGAGGTTGCAGCGAAAGTTTTGCCGATCATGACTGTCTGCCGATATACGGGGTCGGAGCGCACAGGAAGTCGATATTAAGGTTAACCTAACGGGATTTCATGAACTTCGCCATCCTTGAGTTGCGAAAGACTTCACGAGGAAATTGTAGGCAATTACCATGGCAGCTAGCGGAATCGTTCTTTAACATAACTCCACACGCCTTATGAAGCAATCGGCTTCTACTCCATCGACGTCGGTACGTGCGAGTAGAGGGTGGAGAGAATGGATGGCTTCCCCGAAAACCAGCCTGTCTGTATGTGAAGGCTTGCCGCCACAGGTATTGCGCAAAGGTGGCGCATGAAGTTCTCGCTCTACGATCCCCACCCTTTGACCCCCTCCTTCCGATTCTAATGTCAGAGCAGGGAGAAGATTGCTGCGATCAAGAATTATTGTTGAAACAGAAACAAGATGCGCTCAAGTGGATGCAGGCAAAGAAGAAGCGGTGATTGACAGCAATTAGGCTAAGAGAAGAGTTCACAAGGAGCAAGAGAACAGGCACTTGACTATACCGCCTTCTGCACCTATTCGAAACATCAGCAAGCACGCACGTACTTTGTTGTTCTACGATAACAGCAGCCGGTGATTGAGAGAACGAGTGGATTGGAGAAATACTGTGCGTTAGACCATTTCGATAGCGCCGAAATAAGTCAAGGATAATGCGGAGGGCGTCACTGCAAGGTGAAATTTAGGCTGTAATGACAGGGTTGTAAGCCGACTTAAGCAATCATGCAGCGACATTCGGTTTCAATTCATACCACACTACACTGCACAGCAATGACAAACGCAGTCGTTTGTTGCGCACCACTGACATCGAGCAACAGGCTGAAGTTATGGACCCTTATGCTGTCTCCAAAAGTTAGTGTACCGCTTTTCCGGTCGGCGGTGAAGGAACACAATGCGCCGCTATAACGCATTAGCCTCCTTCCAAGGCGCGGCTCGTCCTTACACAATCGCAGTGTAGTAACTAAGCGAATATGTGTGCGTGTGGCGCAGCCACCATGACTTATACAGTTGTCGATTTACAAAGCGCGGTTGGCAGGGGAAGGATGGGGGGGGGGGAGGTTCCGGTTACGCTTGGCCTCCCGCTGAGGGACCAGCCCTTTCTTTGTCCGAGAGAACTCGGCACGCAGTGTGCTTCAGCCATGCATGTCTCCTTTCGTCCGATACCATCTCGGGTTACCGAACGCTGGGCGCGAATCCATCGCGGCGGTGAGGGTGCGGTTCGCCGCAGTGGACACGATGTGGCAATCAGTCTGGCGAACGGTTGAACCGCATGACGTGACCATTTGGCTGCTCGCTCGCGGCGCTAATGGCCAGCCGCGACTGACTAATCGTGCGGCACTAGTGGGACCCTACCTTTCTCCCTCCCCCATGAATTCCTCCCCCCTCCCCTTACCTTCTACCTTATTGAGGCCTACTGGCCCCAAGGTCGTACTTATGTATGGCTGCAGACATCGCCGTACGCTTTCGGGGCAATGACTCGGCCGCGCAATTCATATCTATCGCGGAGAGCTATCGTGACTGAAGAAATATCGAGGTAAGTGCAGGCGAACGGCATTTATCGATGCTACGTGCACGTATGTTCGACCGTTTCGATATGTATCTTATGTGGTGTAACCGCTCTTTGGTATCGCTCCGCGTCTGCACGAAGACTGAGTATATGGCGGCGGCGACAGCCTGAATTTATTAGGCAGGGTAAGACGAAGGGCAGCAGTGTCTCGTTAATCGGCTCTCGAGTAACACGAAAGGTAACTCGTGAATTTATCGCAGTAATTTCCCCGAGTCATCAGCGATTTATTTCTCATTGAAATGTAAATGAACGTCGGAGAAGTTGTCATAGTATTGTAAGGAGGAAAAGAGAGGTGACATATATTTACAACGAGCATTTCCAGGCGCTCTCAATATTCTCCTTCCTTCAAATTTTGGCACGTATCCGCGAGGGGGGATGGGGCATGGTTCTCAGTGGAAACATATGAACTTCTTGATTCCTGTTAATTCATTGATCTGTACTATTCATACTTAATTAATAGTAATTATAAATTATTTTCTGTTTCTGTATTGTGGATGCACGCACGAGTCTGTAGGCGCGCGTTCATCGTCTTCACTTTGTTGCGTCTTTGTGAGCCTGGCTGTGCTGACCCCGTGACACAACTGCTGGGCGACAGGAGCGCCGCCTTGCTAGGACGAGAGAAGCATGGGTGGCAGATAAGCGCGCAGTTCGCGGTGTGAGCCACGCAGGGTTTGAGCCACGCTATGCGGACGGCGAGCAGACGATGTCGTGGGGACAGAGAGGTGCGATTTCGGTGATGGCTGCAGCTGCGCTTAATTGCATTAAAGCTCCGCTAGCGGAATACGCGAGTGCAACATATTGGCGCGACGCAGCAGGCGGGATAACTCCCGCTGATTTGAAGGAGAAGCGCCCAGGCAGCTACGAAAAGTCTCGTGTACGCGTGAAATTCTTAAGCGTGTTCTATTCCGCCTGTTGAGGGAAGCGTCCGTAGCCTAATGATTAGAGTACGTGGCTTTTGTGCAAGAGGTCCTTATTCCGTCGGACATCTTTATTTATGTACATTAATTTAAACATATCTATACTTATACGTATCCGGGACATCACCGCGACAGAGAAAATTCGTCTGCAGTGTATAATTGCTATCGCAATAAAATTGAGGTCGTCTATTTTAAACTCTTTGTTCAATAAGCTCTCGCCCGCGCTTAATAAGCATGCGAAGAATGCGCGGATAGCAGCGAAACATATGAACTCTTGGGCGAATTTCAGCTAAAGTCAGCCGGCTTTCGAAAGAGATAGAGCTTCTTTCCGCCGGTCAGTGTGAATAGTGAGTCAGAGGTACGTGCGGCGAGGCTTTTGCATGCTCAGATCGAGTTATGGCAGACAGTCCATGGAGTGGTCACGTCTTAGCTGACGCGGCGTTTACAAACACTCGCAAACAACGGGTCGCTAACGCGAAACTCACACTCATTGCCTGCTTCGGCATTTCTCTTTTTAACGCAGAAGCGTTTTTTTTTCTCTCTCTCTCTCTCTTGCCCCTCCCATCAACTTCCCGTGACGCAATAAAGACTGACGTAAAGCAATGACGTAATTTACCGAAGTTTGCTGTTTCTTTTCTTTATACTTTTTGGTCATCGAGCTTCCGCTTACTAAAATAGAACGTGGTGACTCAGTAACTATGAAATTCCACAGCCGAGCATGGCGTCGTGGTTTGATTTCCAACCATGGCGGTAGCATTAGGATGAGGATGGAATGAAAAAACGTTGGATTACTTTTGTGAGCGTTAAAATCTCAAATGGCCAAGGCTAGCTATAGGTTCTAAATTTAGCAAACCCAACTAAAATCTCGCATCAGTGCTAGTCTGTTCGCGCTATGTGTGCAGCCGTTAAACTATCTCATTTCTACTGCAAAACATATTCTGCAGTGCATGCGGTGCCAGCTACTAGTTATACACTTTCGTGCTTTAAAGGTACACTGCAGCTGCTGATACACATTTCTTTTGGCATGTAGATACCTATGAACGTATACGCGCTTCAGCAAAATACACATTATTCTTCTTTAAAGCGCCCCTCACCAGGTCTGGCCATTTTGAGCTGATAAGCACAGAGCGCACAATGTGCGCCATCGATCGTGTTCGCAAAGAATTACATCGCTACGCACCGCATAAAGGCCTCAAATTTCAATCCGAACGTCGTTTCTCCCTTCACTCGCGGCGAATCCGCCCGGAGAGGGACGGTGACGTAGTCGGGCTCCTGCGCCTACGTAATCGTGTCCGCAGTGTGACGTCGCTCATGGTGACACGTGACTTCCAGAATTATTTAAGACAACGTCTGTTATCTGGGCGATCTGTTGCTTGAATTGACAAATTGAAGTTTAGAGAAATAATAAAACACACAAACGGAACGTCCGCGTGTTTTTTTTTTTTTTACTTCGCACCTAAGCAAGAGAGATGTACTTCCGCTTCGTCTGCTTGTTACCACGGTCGTGCGGTCACGTGCGCAGGTAGCGAAACTATTACATTTTCTACCGTGTTCCAGCGCGTGATCACGCTCTGCGATCCGCTTGTTCTGCCTCAGTATTCGTGTAGCACTGAATTATACCGCTAGACGTGTTTCCTTGCGCACAGCGCGCAAAATCGTGAGCTGCGCGAACGAGACAACAGCTCGCGCGCAGCGCGGTCAGCGGAAATGCGTAGCGCAGAAAAAGAAAGCGAGTAGAAAAAAAAATAATTAAGGCGGGGCCTGTGACGTATGCGGTACGCGATCCTCGAGGTCTGGTATGGGAGAATGCAGGGAAGGAATTTCGCTTGCGAAGGCTAGACGGGGCGAGTGGAGAGAGCGTCTGGCTTGGCAGTGGAGCCCGCCTGCTGAAATCATGGGTTCGCGGCCCTGAAATATTTCTATCTCGGCCATTAATGAGTGGATTTGCAACATTTTTGCGGCAGAACGCTCCCTAGAGGACACGTAACAACTTCCAGCGTATAACGAAAATTTACTATGGGTCCTGGTGAGGGGCCCTTTAACAGTTGGGCAGGTGTCGCACACTGAACTTCTTGATAAGGCTTTCTACTTAGATACAGCGCGTTAAGAAAGCCGAGAAAAGTGCTTGGTCTTATCATTTGTCTTGTTTCGTCTCGGATGCGCTGTCTGTAAACATGAAGTTCGCGGGATTAGCGCTATTAAGGAGGAAGGCCCCGAAACAGACACGCAGGATCCAGCTACCATTTTGTTTTTCTCGCCTTGCTTATTACTCATTTAGCCTCCTGCTTAAAAAGCTTGCGTATTTGATTTGAGAAACAGATTAGGTTGAATGCAGAAGAAACGTGCTTGATAAGCACATACAGAACACGCCATGATAATGAAATCGTGCCATTCTGAAGGATCACGTGATCCCGCCTTTCTTTCTTTCTTTCTTTCTTTCTTTCTTTCTTTCTTTCTTTCTTTCTTTCTTTCTTTCTTTCTACGGAATTGATAATAACATGACCTTCACAGATAGCGCTGTTCAGCATTATCAGGCGGAATTGCGTAAGAAACGGGAAGTACACCTGCGTGAAAATTAGAAATGTCCCGGTAGCTAATTAAAAAGATTCATTCATTAACTTTAAAATATTCACTCGGGGAACGTGACGCAATTGTGAAATCGAAGCCGAGCAGAAGGAAAGTCATTTCGCCTTAGCGTAAATCACGACTGCTAGGGAGAGGCCTTTGGGGCACAGTTAATTGCAAAGGTAGTACATTTCTTAGCACATTCTAACGACGGATATCTCGAAACTGGCGCTAATCCTAGGATTTGCGCAAAGTCAAAATGGTTTCCGTAGTGCTCGGCTTTGATATCGCAATTTCAATACGCATACTAACTTGAATAAATGAAGTTTTAGTGAATACTTTAATTACCTATGTTAAGGGACTATTTACAATTTATTGTGCAAGTAACGTCCGCTTCTACAGCTAACACAACTAAACAGGCGGAATGGCGCCATCCCCCTCCGCGTCTTTATAAATGTATGTTGAGACTAACAAAATAAGATATGAAAGCAAAAGGAAAATAAAGCACGATGCGTAACCTCCTTCTTGCGCGACCTAGTCCGATTTTATTACTTCACTAACGAGCAGCTACAACAGCTCACTTTCTGTGAAGTATGGGGCACTAAAAGCGACCACCCGTTCACTTTCATTCAAAGCTGCACAAGCTGGGAGGCTTAATTCGATACGGCATCTAACGAAAGGGCGCGCGCGTATCCTTAACTATCTGAGCGACACACTTTACTAGAGTTGCTGAATCGCTGCCAGTTCATCGAAAGATAGCCGTGCTGACAGGCTGTCATTCGCATGGGCGCTATTAGAAGTACCAGGCTCTTAGAGGGATCCAAAGCCTGACGTCCCTTGACGGAGAACGTCGTTACAAGCAGTAAATAAGGTCGCAGGTGCCGTTTGGAACGCGCCGTCCACTAACCATTTTCGTTTCTTGCAGCGACGGGTTGCCGAACTCAAAAGCAGAAATGCGTGTCTTTCGAAATCAACCAGTCCCGAGTGAAAGGAAACGCAGAGTGCGAGCGGAGTGGCGCGCGAGCGCGTACATGTGCCGCCATCTCGGGGGTGTCACAGAACCAAGTGCGGCCCAGTGGTAAGCTGCCGCAACCAACAGGCGGCCGAAAGGCGAGGGGGAAGGCATTCAGATTAATGGGCCGGTTAGATCTGGAGCCACGGCGCGGCCCGTAATAAAGCGTTTTCACCATAACGCGCCGGAGCTGACGAGACGTAGCCGCCGTCGGCTACAGCCAAGAGAAGACGGCGATGTCCGCGGCGCGGTGCTGATGCCCTTCTTTTCTGCCACGCCGCGACGGCCAACGAAGAAAGAAACAGAAAATGTGCCCGCCGAAAAACCCCGCCGGCTGGCCCGTCGTTAACCAGCCGCGAAAGATACTTGCGTTGGCCGCTGCCGCCGCCGCTGATGCTGGCTAAAGCACTTCCCGATGCAGGCATTCCGTCTGTCCAGCCGCCGGTCTACGTCGTTTGTCATTCGGCCGTTGCGAGCCCCGGGAGAAGGAGGAAAACGAAGAGGCACACGCTGCTGGCCGGGGCTGTGTTGCCGTTGGTATATACGCCTACTGTGCTTGTTGTTTTTTTTTCTGCCGCCGATTCTGCGGGCGCGGCTTTATCGTTTTCTTGTCCTGCGAGTGTTCTTTTCACTGGTATATCCCCAAAGCCTTCCTGCGCTCAGTGTGCGCGTGTCACTGTGAAAGAGAGGGAGAGAGAAGATGGGGAGAAGAGAGGGAGCGTGTCGTTTCCGTTGGCCACTAGTTTCAACATGCAGAGCGGGAAACCGGCGCTGCCTTTTGACCAAGATATTGCACGACGGCTTCGTCCGTATACCGCCCCGTGAGAACACTTTGCCCGAGGGCTGAACTTAAACGTCGGGAATAAAGAGAAAAATTTTTAAAATGCAAAAAAAAAAAAGAAGGAATAAAGGAGAGCCAAGCCAAGAAACTTCCAGCGATTGCAGAGTCGTAGTTTTTAAGCTGACCCCATTCGTCTCCCTACTTCCTCTAGTCGACCCGCTCTGGCTCCCTTCCGAAAGCATTGAGTTGCGTCTGGTCGGCGAAACTTCTTTTCTCCGTGGCACATAGCACGCCTAGAGAGCGGCTGCAAAATCGCCGAGAGGGCGCCGCGAGCTAAAGGCGATGGGAAGCAGCGGGGATGGCGAGGTGGGGGCTGCGGGAGGCGTTTGATGACCCCACTATGGCCACCCGCTGGTCAAGATCGCTCGCCAATCTCACTTACTCCGAAACGGAAGCTGGAATATATTGAATGCGGCGAGAATAAACCGGCGATGCACTGTAACATTTGAGAATCGCGCGCTGCCTCCGACCGGGGCGCCCTCGCGATAAATCAACGCTCCGCACCTCCCGCTCCACCGCTCTCTCATCCTATGCCTTCTCCGTCTTCCCTTTCACTCACACGAACGAGCGCAGAGGCTTTCGGCCTTGGCGACTTCCATTTGTTGCGTCGCGGAGCCATTTCACTGAGCCTCGAGCGCTCTGAAACAAGATTCTAATTTTTTGTTTGCTTTTTTGTTTCTTTTCTGTTTCGTCGACTGCATGCCAAGCAGGAAATTAATTATTTCAAGTTAAACAGTTATGTTACAACATTCCACTTCGTAGTACGTGGGTTCCCGTTTAGCAGGTCCATCCCAGAGTTTTATACATCGCCCTTCCGCTCGTAATCTATAAATCAGGGCAAGGGGGGAGGGCGATGTTGGAAAAAGATATATACATCGTGCGCTGCTCGATATATTGTTTTTCAACATATTCTTTCAATATTTTTTTCCAACACGTACTACGAAGTGTAAAGTTGTAGGCTCACGACGCGGCCGCCAGATACTCCCTGTCGGTCCCTGCGTGGGAGACTCCCGCTACGCGCTAAGCGCGTCCTGCAGGACCACAATAAAGTTTTCCAGTCCAGTTCAGTGCGCTGTTCCTCATTCTTCCTTGTGTTTCTTCTTCACTTACTTCTTATTTAAAATGAGTCCTGTCGCCGGAAGTTGGGACCAGTTATAGTTTTTTCATGTGAGCAGTGCGAAAATGCCAACACCAGCGAAAAAAAAAGGAAAAGAAACGAAAAGAAGAGAGTACGAAACAGGACATACATACGGTCAGCCTGATATAGTGCAGCAAATTTTATGCGTCCGTGTCCTCTAACTTACATGTGCGCGTTAGGAATTAATTTGCACGTGCTAATTACGCTAAATTGCTTCGCGCATACTTTCGAAGGCCTCTAATGGGTAATACCGAAGCGAATTAGACGGTTGGACATTCTTCCTCCTCATCGTTGTGTAGTTTTCGTGCATCTTACAATTCGAGTGAGTGATACTGAAACAACTGCTAGATTAGTTCATTATTGCCGAAGATATTATTTTTGGCACGCGCCTATATACGTAAGCGCCGTAATTATGAATATAACTGCGCAATTGACGATGTCTCCTTCTTTGACATTGCCGAATACGTGGTGAAAACAATAGAGGAGTACATGGGAATAAACTTCGCTAGGGCGTTTAAATAAATGTTACATTCGCAGTGGGCCTCCCAACGGGCCCCATGGGAAACGCTGTTTAGGACCGTAGTTTCGGCTCGTATAACCAAAGAATTCAATTTCTGCGAGTGACATTCCGCTTCGGCTTTCTTCAATATTGGAGCCGATGACCTCTAGACATAATGAAGCAATAAAAAGTTCTGGGGGTATACTAGACAGACAACTTTCTTGGAATTCTCATATTAAAGCCTTCGAAGAACAATCAAACTCAATAAGAAATGTTCTTCGCTGCACAGCAGGCACGACATGGGAAGGTTCGGTTTCACCCTTACTAAAAGTACATAATGCACTCACAAAGCAAAAAAAATAGCATATTGTTCACCTGTTCTGTATGGAATCTCCCGTTCATCTAAAAAGGGACTTCAACGATTAATAGCTAGGAGTCTTAGAGCATGCTTAGGCGCTCCTTAGGCGCTTACTTATTGCAGATACACGTAATCCTTCATTTCCTATTATAAGGACGGTTGAAACATGCCGTCACTACTTTCGCATTTCAGTGCAGCACAAAAGGCACCCACTAGCGAGTACACTTATTGAGAGAGACAGGGCGAACAGCAATTCGGTGACTCAGGTGCACAAAAATCTACCACATCACGAATTTTGATTCTCGGATATCTCCTACCCTCCATGGCGACTCGTCTCTCCGAAAATTAAACTTTCGGTTGAAGGAATTATTCGCAAACGAGATGTGCTTATGCTAGCAGTACAATGACTAGCGTTATACTGGGTATACTTTCAATACCCTGGCTATATTCAAGCGTATACAGGTGGTTCTTGCTAAACAAGTTCTTCTACTACTGCCTTTGTCATTCCAGAATCGAACCAAATCGAGACGTTTAATCTATCTCACACGACATCACCAACAACAGCAGAACTTTTTGTGATATTGTCTTTGTTACGATACATAAATTCAATGCAAAAAGCGGAACAATGGGTCATCCTTTGTGACTCGCAGTCAGCTCTGTCTTTATTTCATGGTGACATCAGCAGTTCGCAAAACGAGGCGTTAATTTACGAGACACTAAAGGAATTCACAAAAGCAAGTGAAGGGAATCGCACAATAATGTTCCGATGGCTTACCTGGCCACTGCAATATCCCTGGAAATGTTGCAGCAGAAAGGCACCTAGACAAGCTCATGTTAATAACGCCACACTCAGCCAATGGTTGCAAGGCGATATGGTTTGATCAGAACACCAAATCTTCAGATTTATTTCACATCCACCCACCGCTTCAATTTCAGATCCCGCCCACATTAGATATGACCGGCTCCTTTGAAACGCTCATTCACCGTCTGCGGTTGGGTACCGCGTACACAAAACACTTTCCACATAATATTTCAAGAGTTAATAGTCCGGAATGCACTTGTGGCCACGCGGATGAGTATGTACACCCGGCCACAAAAGTTTACGGACCACGGGATCGCAGAAAACGCTCAATTTCCAAGCAGCCTGTAGCAGTAGCAAGTAGAACTGCATACGAAAATGTTCTTAACATATTCTAGCCGATGCCCGAAATGCAAATACCAGGTTGCGTGTTGAGGTTGTGGAGATATTCAGCTTTTTCTCAAATTTCATGGTCCGTGATATTGTGTGGCCGGGTGTACATCATCTTCTCGTAGAATGCCCGCGACATGACACACACAGGCAACGCTTAGCACATGCTTTAGCGACAGTAGACCGCAGGCCCTTCAGCCTCAGCACAATCTTAGGTCCAAGGCCAACATACTCATCGCAAGGACGAGCGTTACTAGCCCTTCAAATATTTCTATAGAAGCGAGTAACATTCTCGGAAACTGTTGATTGTAGTGTTTAAATGCGATAAGCTCAATCTATGGCATTCTTTAAACCCGACTCTGGCCAATTCGATGCCTGGTTTAATGTAAATTCATTTGAACCTAATCCGTGCTTTTTCTTATGAGCCCTGATTTTGGTGTAGGTATGTGATCGGACTTTCTGTTTACTTTAGTGCACGTATGTGACTGGACTTTGCGTTTCTGTCATTTGGAGGTAACTGTTTCAGTGTGGAGTCAGTATACTGATGCGATTGAGCTTTGTGCTATTATGATTTGGAGTTGACATTTAGTTTTAACGCGTTGAAGTTAATTATTTTTTAATCTCTATGTGAAAAGGAATAGCCGGCGCCAACTAAAGGCGACAACATCTCCTATAGGTACCGTATAATAATAAAAAAAATAACAGTGCAAAGTGTGAACGTCTCTCTTCCTTCGCTGTAATACCCTTTCCTCAGTGCAGGGTAGCCTACGGATGTCAGCCTGGTTAAACTCCCTGCCTTTCCCTTATCCCTTCTCTCTCTCTCTCTCTCTCTCTCTCTCTCTCTCTCTCTCTCTCTCTCTCTCTCTCTCTCTCTCTCTCTCTCTCACTCTCTCTCTCTTTTTGAAGCCAGCTCACACGTCATTCCTCTGCGTACAAACGCAACCTGGCGTGACTCAATCCTCGTGTTCCGTCCTCGAAACTGTGTTTCTCTTAAGAAAACGTTCGAGCACGGCAGCAGTGATCAGCGAAGCAGAATGAGAGAGTCAGTTTAACAAAGGCCTCAGCCCGTTTTCGCGTGAAGGAGAGTGGGAGCGGAAACATTAACGCACAACTGGGAATGCCGGCCACTTCTGAATGCAATAACAACCACCGCGTTCTTTTGTCCCAATCCCGACAGGCGCGTTCGCGCGGCGAAGAATGAATACCGAACACTCTTGCAGCTCAGTCGAGCTTCTTTTTTCTTGACAAAAGAGCCTCTGCGCTTGAATAAATATAAGCAGAGAGCGCGCGAGAGAGCGGCAATGTTCCTGAAACAACTTTACAAACGTACATCCTTCTCGGAGCGACCAGAAATGACTGCTAGGGGAATGCTTTTTGCACTGTATACTGTGTTATGTGGCTTTCCCGCGAATTATAAATTTACCCTGCCCTCGTAACTGCTTCCCAGACAACTCATTCGTTTCTTTGTTTCCCGCAAGCACACTGGGGCTGTATGCACGAGAAGCTGAAAAGCAAATAAGATGATACGCGAGCAGAGATGGAGATGAAATGAACCTTATACCAGTCCGAAATGGCGGTGGGTCCGAGCCAGAGGCCCTCTAAGCCCTTCGGTGGACTCTTTCTCTCTCCGCCTCATTCTGGCCGTAAATCTCAGCCTTAATTTTTTTTTTATCTGCCCTTTGGAAGCTTTGTCTGGGGCTTGCAGCAGCAACCGGCTTTCCTGAAGACCATGATAGCGCTTCCAATTTAGATCCCCCGTTTACCGTTCTCTGCTCAAAAAACACTTCACTTCTTTTAAATCTTTTTAATTTGTGTGCATAAAAAAATAGAAAGCAGGTGAAAAAAAAAAGGAAATTAGGTTACCCACGTGCGTCGGTCCTGCTGAAGTGTGAATTTTGCTGGCTCAGATTTTAAAACCCAATAACATGCGATGTCTGAGAGATATTGGATGAGTAGCAATATTCAATTATAGTTCAGCTCTATTGTGCCGCGTCATATTGCGCGTAAGAGAGGTGGTTGTGAAATTTGTGAAGGTGAGTAAACTGTCATGTTCTCAGATTAAGGTTTTCTTTACGGGAAGGAATAAATTTAATAAAATCAAACTTTGAAGTCGGTACTCGTTCGTACACTCACGAAACGTTTGAAAAGGTGAATGTTCTATCCAGTGGGAAGTGAACGGCTGTGTACGTATGCTTTTGTGACGCATTATGTCCAAAATTCAATAACTGTCGCTCAATAAAGCAGGTTGAAGACCAAACAAATTCTAAGCGAAAGCAAACGTCGACAGCAAGCTCGGAAACTACCCCGCGTCAAAGTGAATCATCACATCACTATCATCACCGCCACAATTATCATCAGCGATGAAACACGCCCACTCAGAACTATAGATAACCACGCTGGGTGCTAATGATTCTACAGGGCAGGGATAACGCTACGATTCTATTTCAATGACAGAGCTTGCCGCGCTTCGTGAGTAGTCATAGCGGTGCTTCAGCCCACGTTATCAGCGTGATCAGCCTGCCGTGAACGGTTGATTATGACAGTGGAATGCCGGAAGGAATCGTTAAATTATGTGGTTATACTGGCCCACACTGAATGTCGTTACACACGGTAACAGCTTAGCAAAAACTCGACGTCACCAGTGCTTACGAAATCTCTTCAAGTTTTCATCATCTAGATCCTCCACAGAGCCCCAGGATAGCAAATGGAATGTAATATGGGCAATGTTTCGCAGAACAAGAGCAAACATATGTTGACTGACGCTGGCCAGTAACTTACGGCAGCTAAAAAAATGTGTTTAGAGAGCGCAGTACGTTAACATGGCTTTCTTCATTACAAAATTTACAGTAATAATTTTTGCGAAAACCCAAGTCATGAGGGATTCGCAAAGTTCCAGAAGCAAGGTTTAAGCAAGGTTTAAGAAGTGTTGGCCGTCGCGTTTACCAATGCTTACGCGCTCCGCGTAGGTATGGCCGACACCGTAGCCTGTGGCCATTGCGGCGACGATGAAACAATTCGTCATGTTCACTTCACTTCACTTCACTTTACTTTATTTCCAACACAAAGTTGTTCTGTGCCGGTGGCCACGATACAGAGAGCCGAGACAATCGCTTTCCGTCGTGCTGAACTAGTTGGACAAACAGCCTCTGTCGGAAGAAATAATTTTGCAGCAACGGGATTTAACATCGCATCAGAAGGCCGTACAAGTGCTAATACGCTTCTTGTGATCCACCGGCCTGTATCAATGCTTGCGATTGGAATGCCCTTCCTGTTACATGTTCCTTCTCTTCTTTTCTTTAGTTTTTGTTCTCTCTATCTCCTTGCCCTCTTTCCAACCCCTATTTCTCCAACACCAGTGCAGGGTAGCAAACCGGAAACTCGCATCTGGTTAACCTCCCTGCCTTCCCATCGTAAAGCACTAGACTGCTTACACGCTCATTATTTTTCCAAATAGCGATGGGCCGTTTCTCACTCGTTGTGGCGATAGAAGTGCTGAACATGCACAAGATGAACATCTGTTTTCGAGGAATAACACTGGTACGGCATACAATATGTGCGGCACATAGGGCAGAAGATAGCAGGAGTATAGACAACAAGCCTGAAAGGACGTTGAAGCTGAGGTAGTGCAACGTTTTTGTTTTGTTTTGTTTTTTCACAAACTCCAATGACCAACTTACTAACTCAAGTTTGAGTAAGAAACGCTTTCTCCTTCACGCCCTTGTGTTATACTCTGGACTGCGTTTTCCAAAGTCACCGGGGCTCGCAAGATAACAGGGCATGAAAATGAAACTTGCTGATTTGAGACAAACGCAGTATCTTCCCTTCGCTTCCAATCGCTCCTTGCTACGCTGTGTTATTTTGGTTTTTGTTTCCATCCCATTGAAGTGCTCCCTCTCGCGCTTCCACTCTGAGTGTGTTTGCGTGTGCTGGCGCCCGCGAGAGCCGCAAGCACAGGTAGCCGCCACAGTTCGTAACTCTAAGCAGCCCGTCGCCAACTGGACGGAGGATCTTACGCCACGTCACTGTAACTCTCGTCACGAAGTCTTTATCTTATAGCCTTCTATGACAGTTATTAACAAGCAACTGCGTTTACTACGCCACTGCTGCCTGCTTTGGCGCAATGACCCTTGGCGCAATGCGCAGGAACATGAGAGAAATGTGCGCTGGCACTAGAATACTCTCTCCTGAGGGCACTCTCATCGGATAAAAGCTTACATTGTTTTTCAGTAGTTGCGCACTTATTGGCGT
Organism: Dermacentor andersoni; assembly: GCF_023375885.2. NCBI lineage: Eukaryota > Metazoa > Arthropoda > Arachnida > Ixodida > Ixodidae > Dermacentor > Dermacentor andersoni. The sequence goes on from NC_092817.1 coordinate 45,761,062, forward strand.
GTTCATGTTAGTTATTTTGCGCTTCTTCAAAAGAACGCAGTCCTCAGTGCACGAAAGATTCGTGCTAAGGTATAGACGTTGACAGCAGTCGCAAGTTCATCTTGTAAACAGGAGAAATACTTGGAAAACAGCAAAACTAACTCGCGGTTCTTCCCCATGAATCATATGAGAACCATGGGCTGAATAGGGTACGTGGGAAGCGAGTTCGCATGAACAGAGCGCACTCTCCTTCTATTTATGCGTTTGCTTGAATGGAAATATACTTAGCTTTCAATAAGCAAACAGGGTATATGTAAACACATCGCTGTGTTTACGCCCACTACAGCTTACACGAAGAGTTCGATTAGGGGCGAAAGCAAAGAAAACCTTTTCCTGTTTATTTATTACCGTCGTATTTACGGGCATGTTTTCGAAAGATTAGGTAGTATTTCCTTTTTTTTTTTTTGAGCCACGTATACGGCGTTCGGACCACACACGCACACACGCATCGGCAGTTCAAAAGGTTCTCCAGCGGACTGCCGAGCGGCTTTCGTTCGTTGCAGCAAACATCGCTTTGTACCCGTCGCCTTCCCGCTTCTTTCCATCACCCTCTGCTCGTGGCGCGTCCCACGATAATCTTCTGGGGCAATATCTCCCTTCAGTGACGCCGTTATTGGGGCGACGGCAGCCGGCAATAACGAGCTGTGCCCCTCGTAAAACAGCGGTCGCTTGGTGAAATATGGCCCCGTTTGCCCAGGGTCGAAGACGATCCGGAGAGTGGCAGACAGAAAGACATCTGTCCTCGTTCCTAGTATGTATGTATGTATGTATGTATGTATGTATGTATGTATGTATGTATGTATGTATGTATGTATGTATGTATGTATGTATGTATGTATGTATGTATGTATGTATGTATGTATGTATGTATGTATGTATGTATGTATGTATGTATGTATGTATGTATGTATGTATGTATGTATGTATGTATGTATGTATGTATGTATGTATGTATGTATGTATGTATGTATGTATGTATGTATGTATGTATGTATGTATGTATGTATGTATGTATGTATGTATGTATGTATGTATGTATGTATGTATGTATGTATGTATGTATGTATGTATGTATGTATGTATGTATGTATGTATGTATGTATGTATGTATGTATGTATGTATGTATGTATGTATGTATGTATGTATGTATGTATGTATGTATGTATGTATGTATGTATGTATGTATGTATGTATGTATGTATGTATGTATGTATGTATGTATGTATGTATGTATGTATGTATGTATGTATGTATGTATGTATGTATGTATGTATGTATGTATGTATGTATGTATGTATGTATGTATGTATGTATGTATGTATGTATGTATGTATGTATGTATGTATGTATGTATGTATGTATGTATGTCGACATACATACGAAGGCAGCTGGGGAGGATCAGGTAACAGCAGATTTGTTGAAGGATGGTGGGAACACTGTCCTAGAAAGATTGGCCGCCCTATATACACAATGCCTCATGACCTCGAACGTACCGGAATCTTGGAAGAACGCTAACATAATCCTAATCCATAAGAAAGGGGACGCCAAAGACTTGAAAAACTTTAGACCGATCAGCTTACTGTCCGTTGCCTACAAAGTATTTACTAAGGTAATCGCAAATAGAATCAGGAATACCTTAGATTTCTGTCAACCAAAGGATCAGGCAGGATTCCGTAAAGGCTACTCAACAATAGACCATATTCACACTATCAATCAGGTGATCGAGAAATGTGCGGAATATAACCAACCCTTATATATAGCCTTCATTGATTACGAAAAAGCATTTGATTCAGTCGAAACCTCAGCAGTCATGAAGGCACTACGGAATCAGGGTGTAGATGAGCCATATGAAAAGATACTGGAAGATATCTATAGCGGTTCCACAGCCACCATAATCCTCCACAAAGAAAGCAACAAAATCCCAATAAAGAAAGGCGTCAGACAGGGAGATACGATATCTCCAATGCTATTCACAGCATGTTTACAGGAGGTATTCAGAGACCTGGAGTGGGAAGAATTGGGGATAAAAGTTGATGGAGAATACCTTAGCAACTTGCGATTCGCTGATGATATTGCCTTGCTTATTAACTCAGGAGACCAATTGCAATGCATGCTGACTGACCTGGAGAGGCAAAGCAGAAGGGTGGGTCTGAAAATTAATCTACAGAAAACTAAAGCAGTGTTTAACAGTCTCGGAAGAGAACAGCAGTTTACAATAGGTAGCGAGGCACTGGAAGTGGTAAGGGAATACATCTACTTAGGGCAGGTAGTGACCACGGATCCGGATCATGAGACTGAAATAACCAGAAGAATAAGAATGGGCTGGGGTGCGTTTGGCAGGCATTCTCAAATCATGAACAGCAGGTTGCCACTATCCCTCAAGAGGAAAGTGTATAACAGCTGTGTCTTACCAGTACTCACCTACGGGGCAGAAACCTGGAGGCTTACGAACAGGGTTCTGCTGAAATTGAGGACGACGCAACGAGCTATGGAAAGAAGAATGATAGGTGTAACGTTAAGGGATAAGAAAAGAGCAGATTGGGTGAGGGAACAAACGCGGGTAAATGACATCTTAGTTGAAATCAAGAAAAAGAAATGGGCATGGGCCGGACATGTAATGAGGAGGGAAGATAGCCGATGGTCATTAAGGGTTACGGACTGGATTCCAAGGGAAGGGAAGCGTAGTAGGGGGCGGCAGAAAGTTAGGTGGGCGGATGACATTAAGATGTTTGCAGGGACAACATGGCCACAATTAGTACATGACCAGGGTAGTCGGAGAAGTATGGGAGAGGCCTTTGCCCTGCAGTGGGCGTAACTAGGCTGATGATGATGATGATGTCGGCAGTTCTCGCGCGTTTACAGTCGATGGTGCAAACCTGGCTCTCGCCTCAAGTTGAACATTATTGCAAACGGAGTACACTCGTCATTCGCTTGGCGGAGACTCGATCATGAGTTCAAACCAGAAATGTTGCTGCCTGCTCAATACTTAGCCGATTGAAGCAGTAAAATTGATAACGTTGTCTCCTGAACACGCAAAAGCCGCTAAAAATCACGTAGGAATTGTCTGTAAACTACGGTCTTGTGTCTTTTTCTGAATTCCTGTAGCGACAGCACGCTTAAAAAAGCGTAGGCAGCAACGTTACGGCAGCCACCGTAACACTGTATACCTGGCGCGGTCAAAATGTGCGGGTTGTTTTGCCACACTGGTCTCCGTCAACATTGCAGAAGCTGTGAATAAGGCAACACTTTGGCCTCCGCGTCGTCACGTGATTACTCCTTCGTACACCTGACTCCTGCTCACGGTCGTACATAGCGCGACGTTCTCCGAGCAACCGTCGCGCATCCCTTCTTTTTTTTTTCTTTCCTCCTGGCTGCCTCCGCTGCCCCTGACGACGACTGCCGGCTTTCCTGCGTTCCACTAGCTGCACCGCTTCGGATGCTCGTTGTTAGGCCGAAAAAAGCAACGACCAGGTCGGTCGCTGCCGAGCGCTATCTGCTGCCAGATTTACGAGACGACGTATACGTCGTCGTCGTGGCGTGTCGCGTCGCACGGCGAAAACAGTTTCCGTCCCAGCGCCACCAATGTCTCTGACCCTGCGCGAGCGCTCAGCCGAGCACCGCCGTGAGAGAATGGACAAGCCCGTTCGGTCGCCTGCCTATAAAGCAGGACGCCAGGGGCGTCAGACCGGCGAAGCGTACGATCCGTAAAATTGATTTGGCAGCTTTCCCCTATCGTAGTACTTCCTAGGACGCGCTAGCAGTGGGCCGAGCTCGTCCACCAGACTCGCATGTCACCGAGCGCGCTGTAGGGTAGCAGAGAGAGAGAGAGAGAGAGAGAGAGAGGAATAAAAAGGACGTCTTTTACCTGCTCACTATACCGCTGTCACCTGGATGGCTTTGAAAATGCCCCAGCCAGATCGTTCCGGGTCGTAAATTTCGCGGCCACATCACGGTCGGAGCATGCACGGTAGCATATCTATGGGAAGAAAAGGGAGACCCCGAAAACCGGGTAAATTGAAAGTACGGTTGAAATTGGGTGACATCAAAGCGGAAACGATGAAAGAGCGGCCGGAGAGAAACATTTTGTAGCCGGGAGAGGGCGCAGGTAGAAATGGGCTCAGATTAAGGTTCCTTGTATAAGGGCGTACGAGGCAGAAAAAACAAAACAAAAATAAAACTGTCGACGAGCTAATACAGATCGTCGGTAGTTCGATGAAGTCGTTATGTGCCTGAAAGAGCAAAAGTTTGTATACGAGCAAACGAAGTCGGTGCGTTGAGTGACAGACGCGCCGCAACGTATGTGATCGATGTCGTAAAGCTGGCTCGTGTGGCGTCGTGGCTCAGTTCGTAACTTTCATAGATCACGCAAAACGCATTCTGCTAGCAGCACTTCGTGCGCGCTCTAACACTACAGCAATCGCAGACTAGCAGACTGCTCTGATGTTATTCATTTGTAACGTCGACACGAGAACGCTTTGTGGGCCAGAGATAAAGTTCAACGACTTATGGACTGCGAATCCAGGTACGATTGTTTCAGGAGGGCTAAACATGGAAAGACGACCGGCACGAGCCTCCGTAAATAGGTGATGCGTAAAGCTTAGTGCGCGCGAGAAGTTATGTACTGCGTCTGCATCAAATATCCATGCCTCTAAATATGGGCAAAAACCTTACTAATTCATTCTTCGAACCCGCACTTTATAAAGAACGGCTTTGTTCACAGTTATCACTGGAGTTGTCACCCTAAATGCATAGGCATGATGAGCATGAGCATGGTGAAGGACGATTAAAAAAAAAGTGATGAATTCCGCATACTAGCAAGAACACACGCACGCGCACCAGAACAAAACTCTACCCAATTGAGCAGCCCTGGATTACGCATCTGGGCCGCAAGGACATCACAAAAGTTGCACAGTGGTTTCCGTCGTGCCTTATACAAAAGTACACTGAAAGGCAGAACGTTAAGACTTCATACAAACAAAACAATTCAAGTTACCACCGAGAAATTTATAATTAAGGAAACACTTTATAAATTCTGCATGCCGAAATAGGGAGCGCGACTACCGGGCCATTGCCAAATATCCGAAGGTCCCGCGTGGGCTGGGGTGATTCTTAGGACGAACCTGCGTACGCCTTTGAGGAGGACAGGAAGCCGTGGTAAAGACCTTGTCAGTGCAAATCCTAACCTCCGATGCTTACGTGATGAGCGCCTGTCCCCGTGAAAGGCGGTGGCGTCGTTCGCAGGCAGCTTCGCTTTTTGGATCGCAGACGTGTCGAGGTCGTTCACCACAGTTTTCTCTTCTCGTGCGAAATGCGGAAGAGCTAAACCGCTCTCTGCGTGATCGAGGTCGTGTTACTACCGTAGGGCTTACGGAATCCACGTCCGCATTAGGGATGCCGTCGACGTTTCGCCCTTGATTTATTTTCTTCTCAGACCACTATCGAGCGCAACCCACGCCGCCTGCACGCTATAAGCAGCTATTTCCGGCAAGGGCTGGTCCCGCTGAAATCGTTAAATAAAACATCTGGCACTGTGTGCTGCGTGGACCGGTAAGTAAGCTAGTCAACAACGCGAGAGTTTACATGTGCTGGAAAGGGCTTCCATGCGAAAGGAAGAAGAAACATAAAAAGAATCCCCACTCCGGCGCTAGGTTCCCTATGCAAGCGCACCCTATATAGTTTGATATCGTGTGCTCCTCGCACGTTAGTTCCATAAATATAAAAGCAAACACCTCTTCTCGCGTTTCTTTTTATATCTGTCTCGCTTTCACGTTACCGCTCTTATGTCACGGCAAACGGTTCATGCCTGGAAAGAGCGCTCGAGTCTGGCACAACACTGCATGTTTCCGAGTCACTCAAAAAAGAAGAAATGTATGGACAGCCCGTTTAGAAACAGCGAAGTTCCAATGATCGGGGGACGGGAAGGAGAAAACAGACGTAAAACGCTCAAGGGGGAGTGGCGGAGGGAAGCGGGCGGAGCTAATATCGGCAACAACGCGTTATTTGAGCGCCCAAACAGGCTGCTGGCAGCGAGAACAGCGACAGAGTGTAGCTGGCTGCTGCCAGCCGTAGTTCTCGCTTATGAACTCGTAAAGATGCGCATTACGGCAAGTCGGGCCCGTCGTAAACGGTGCTAACGGCTTGGCCTCTAAAACACACGGGCAGCAGCTCCAACGGAGTCTCGAAAAAAAAAAGAAAGACAGCGATAGCAGCCGGGAGAGGTCGTCGGGCCGCAAACGAGTGACGACTGTATGCAGTAGTCAGGTTTGAGCGTCGTAGATGCCACAGGATGATCGGATAGTCTTCTGTTATATGCCGAGTGTATACACGTTTCAAGAGCGCGAAAGCGCGAAATCGTTCGGAAGCAGCTGACCCTTCCAGTTGTGCTTGTGTTACTGGATTATAAAAGATAGAACTCTAAGAGAGAAAGGCATAAAAGACAAAGGTAACGGCAGGTAGGTTGATCAAGACTCGTACCCAGTTTGCTACCCCACACAAAGGCCGGGGAAAAGGGGCACACAGAGAGACAATGGGAAGCAAGGCAGCGTGTGAACAGGTGCGCGCGCGCACACACGCACGCACGCACGCACGCACACACGCACGTAGCGTTCACCCCGTATTTTCAGGCAGCCACAAGATCCACCTCTATGCAAGGATCGCAAAAGCACACTTGTAGTTCTGTACAACAACGAGAAACTTAGCTGCAGGGTTCCAGCGCTTTTCGCTCCCCTTAACCGACACCTCCTATATATTACACAAGGCGTGCGCCCAAAATTCTGACGTCACAAACCGCCGGCTGACAGCGCAGCTCCAGCGGCAACATCGCTCTCCTTGCTTTCAACGCGGTCACTTCGCTCGGCTGTTATAGGGTTCGTTGCCGCCGCTGAAAACGTGGTGTCTTCCTTTAGTGTTGCGCTGCGCTTGTGTTGCACCTGTAGCGTCTACCGTGGATATTTGGATAATTGGGGAATCTTAAATATAGCAATCTGAGTTGGAGAGAAAACTAGCAATTCCTTCCGCTCCATTTTATTCCGCTCTTATATCCACTGCTCACGCCCGGCTGGTCCCGTTGGTAACGCGGGCGGAGCAGTCGCTCTGACCACTGACAAAGCGTAAAAAGGAATAGCATAAAAAAAAAAGGCAACGCTGCAAGATCGTGGTACTAGACTTGTAAATAAGCTACGCGACTTTCAAGGGCACACCAATGCGAAATGCGCGACAGCATCACTTTGAAATAGTGAAGTCTTCAAGCGCTAAACAATGTTAGATTTCCTCGTTGTAGCAAGCTGTGAATTTCGCTCGCGTGCTGCTTCCGTCGTCGCATGACCTCATGACTTCAACTTGCGCAAGGTACACGTCCGGTTTTGGCATACAAAAACAAGCTTCACGCGGGCAGAAGTTCAAAAGTGAGTAAACCGCTGCAACAAACACCTCGATCGCAAGCCACAGGCGGATTATATACATGATGATCATTTTTAAGCTTTACGGAATTTTTAAATATCGCCTGTGGCAGTCAGCATAACTCTTGTCCTTGAGCTAGATTATTAGAAGAGGCAGACATTACTAGCAAGAGAAATCGAAAGACGCATTCAACTAATTAATAGAATGTATTAATTAATTGAATTAATTAAATTATGGCACATATTTCAATTTATGAATTGTAGCCGGTGAGCCGGTTGTATCCACTTGAAACGAATTTACACGATGACAGCCGTTTCGAGATACATTTTGTCCGACATTGTGGGACGAAATACATGGACGCTCCAGTTACTTTTGTGATTCAATGCATAAAAGAGCGCGTCGCTAAAAATGTAAGGGGAACGTCCATGCACTTCTACGGCGAGCTTGGTGGCGCATGTATCCAAACTGGTGTTATCTGGAAATTTATTCCAAGTGCACACGCCTTGGAAGCTCACCGGCTACATTTTGAAAATTCCCAACATGTACCATTAATTAATTAATTAATTAATTAGGAAGTTAATTAGCGAAGTGCTATTAATTAGTTGGATATGTGTTTCGATTTCTCGTGTAAGTGATGTCGGCCTCTCTGAATAATCCAGCTCAAGGACAAGAATTATGCTATCTGCCACCAGGCGTGTTTTAATAATAAACCTTAAAAATGATCACCCTGTATGGGACGAAAGCGTGGCCTTTATCCGAGGAAGCAGCGCATCACGCGGGCGAAACTGCGAACCTCGCGCGACACGGATGGCGTCGCACCGCGCTTCTTTCTTTCATTCAGCCCGTTTCTTTCTCGCAGCTTACCGCCAGCAGCTCTACCAAATGCGCGCAGGGGCACGCGAAGCGGGTATACCCACACTGCGCATCGTTTTTGAAACGCCGCGAGTTGAAGAACCGTCCCGGCACGTGATGCTCACGCCGGCCAGCTAGCCAGCAGCATCAGCGGCAGCGTGGCGACGACATCGGCGGCATTAACCCAGATTCCGCGTCGTCGCCGGCGAAGTCTTCGTTCGTGCGCGCGGATTCGACCCTCCAAGAATCCTCCTCGGGCGCCGCGTTGTGCTCACGCAACACGAGTCGCCTGCAGCGGATTGCAGCGGGAGTGGCCGGCGCCATTAGGAACCGCTCATGAGCCGTGTTCGCCGGCGACAGCGTGCTGCCTCAGGAAAGGCGGCAGAATCGCGTCTCGCCCTTCCCTCCGCGAGGAAAGGAACAGGCCCTGCTTCTTCAGCCGCCGTCCTTCTTCCATCGCGCTCGTCTCTTCTGGTCGAGTTCGCCGCCTGGCGCGCTCGCCTTCGCGTTCATCTAGCGTCGGGTGTCCGAGCGCGTTCGTCTTACTGCTTGCCGCCGTAGCTTCTTTCGAGCCCGCTTGCGCGAGAGCGCGTCGCGAGAGATCGCCGGTCCAAGCGCGGGTCCTGTTTGAGCGACTGTGTTTGTGCGCGCGCTTTTGAGCGTGGATGTTGTCTTCTTGCCCGTCGCGAGTGGGGATGCGACAAACGCGGTGGGACGTTTGTCGCGGCGTTCATGTCGCAGGCCGCTTGCGCTTCTTGTGCGTGCTTGGCCGTCCGCTGTCCGCACGGTGGTTTTTGCCCCATTACTTCTTAAGTGCCGGCCGTTTGTGAATCCGAGTTTGCCGGGAGGAGCAGCGCTTTCGATGGGGATTATATGTAACTCGGTAAAGGAAGAAAAAAAATGAAAGAGAGAAAGAAACAGAGCGAAAAAAAGAAAAGAATAAAGGAGCTACGCATGCGCAGTAACAAATGGCGATGCGTTCGCTCGTCCGCGTGCAGTATGTGAAATACATGTCTCACGAAAGTTGCTATGATTTCTTTATTACTGCTCCCGCTATTTTCGCCATGATCTGATCGCCCACATCCATTCTGCTCCCGCTCCTCACTCACTTACTCATAATGTGACATGATTCCGATGCTTTCCGGGTCTCGTGGAAGTGCGCCTGACGTCATCTTAGTACGAGCCTGTTATTTAAGTAACGTTCTACCATTTAGGTAACAATTTAAGAAAACTTCGCTTTGTTGTGTGTATGCGTTCAGGTCGTGGAACACTTTCTTTCGGGTTAAATCTAATGCGTAATGTTGGCGTTTCTTCTTCTTCTTTTGTTTAATCGGCTACAACGATCCTTTTTCAGTTTCCTCGTGGGAATTATTGCCGCGTGAAGCACTATTATGTTATGTTATGTTAGCCGAATAATGCACTACATTCGCGTTTCTCTTGCCCCTCTTTCATCTTGTAGCACCGCTTACGTCATCCTTTCCAGAAGGTTTATTCTACCTTAATATTTTCTTTGGCTGATATTTTTTTTTCATTGACGGCAATTTCGCACACTTCATTTTGAACGATAAGTAATCACAGACAGCGCACTTACATTAGATGGCGTGAAAAATACTACGCGGTAATTTGATACGGAAAGAGAGAGAGAGAGATTCTTTAAAGGTCTCTTGAGAGGCTTGAAGCGATTGCTAGTAGGTTACTCCTGATTATGCAAATAATCCATGAAACAGACATAGCTCAGACAGACATGAATCAGACATAACTGTCTGAGGCACGACATGCAGAAGCACTCATGGCGGCAGTTAACAAAACTGTCCGGTCAATCTCAGCATCCCGGAAGTTGGCTAAGATTGTCTCGGTTGCTCACGAAGTACAACAGCACTACATCAAGGTTCTCTCGTGTGTCGTGCAACCCAAGATAACCCCCTGTAAATTGAAAGTATAGAGTTGAAAACAGTTCTTGTATATGCACAGAGCACTGATGTAGAAATGACTTGGTTGAGGTAATCATTACAATTGCAATCCTTACTTTCAAAAGAATTGCGCCTTGTCCGCCTTGTAGCGCATTCTCTTGTCTTTGTTCCTTCTTAGTGTGCTGCCACTGTTGGCGCCTCATCTTTTGAAAGCTATGAACGAACTAGCCCTACAACGTGTTCTACTACACTCATTAGCAATGACATACTTGTAAATGGCCCCATTACTGGCCTTTGAATAAGGGGCCATACAGTGTTTCCACACAATTTGTATTAACTTTCTTGAAATAAAATTGAAACTTGAAACTTGAAATCGCAATACGTCGAACATGTAATCCCTCATAATTACAATTCCAAGAATATTTGTTTTCTTTGCTTTTGTTTTCAGTACTCAAGAACATTTCAAGCCCGAATAAGCCTTCTGCGTAACAGGCTCAATTGCCTGAGAGGCTATGAGGCGACAGAGGTAGGGCAATGTCCTGTGCCTTCCCCACGTGAAAGCAGCACGAAAGAGAAGGCAACAAATGCCAACCACCGTGTGCTGGCAGACACCATGCTGGCAGACACATATACGTTTAAAAATAGCGTAAAACGAGAAGTGCCAACGATTGATTCATTCTACTCCGCGGAGCCACAAGATATCAAGGACTGTACGTCACCTCATCAACACCATGCAATGCAACAAATGCTATTGGTCACGTCAAGCCAACCAAGAGATAGAGAGAGAGAGAGAGAGTAATATAGGAACGCAGGGATGTTAACCAGTCAATAGTCTGGTTGGCTACCCTACGCTGGGGGAAGGGAGAAGGGGAAGTGAGAGAAGGGCGAGAGAAGGTGTAGATTCGATTCGTGTACGGACAGCACTTGAGTTAAAGCCACTCGTGCAAACCAGAAGTTCTGAGAAAGCACAAAAGTGCCTTCACTGCCTTCTGAGCCGATGATCGGTCGGGACGGTGCTCTAGTATTGTCAGTTCACTAAGAGGACGATCATCTAATTTCCTCAATCTGTTGGACAAAGATTCTCTTTGCTCTTGAAATTGAGGGCAATGGCACAATAAGTGGTCAATGTTCTCCTCGCATCCGCAAACATCACATGCAGGACTACAGCCATTCCAATTAGTGGTGAGTAGGCATTCGTGAAGGCAACTCCAAGCCATAACCGACACAGAAGAGACGCTTCACGTCGGTGTAGACCGGCTGGAGGTCTGAGTTGAAACGACGGGTTTAGTCTGTGCAGTCTTGTGCGCCTGTATGTGCGGTATTCCAGTCTGCTAAGAAGATCGTGCGTGCTAGAATGCCAAGTTGTCTCGCGGCGTTGGTCTTTGAGAGAGGAATGGGGACGCAGCGGTCTTCTTGGTTTGACGTCCGAGCTGCCTTATCGGCGTCATCATTTCCTATGATACCGCAATAACCTGGTATCCACTGGAAAGAGATATCATGGCCTTTTTCTTCTAAGAGATGGACAAGTTCCCCGATTTCGCACGTGAGCTGATCGGGAGCTCCATGTCGGAGAAACGACTGCACACATTGCAAGGCCGGCCTCGAATCGCCGAAGACTACCCATTTCCTAGCACTTTCAGCACTTATCACATGAAGCGCGTCGCGGAGAGCCGCGAGTTCTGCAGCTGTAGACGTAGTGACATGGGAAGTATTGAACCGCTGCCAACCAAAAGAGAGAACCAGTAAAGAGGCTCATCCATTGTCCCGCTTTCGATCGCCCTCTTAGCGAAGCCGACTGAACGCAAGCTTCACGGAAGGATTAGTGGGGCATAATGGGCGAGCCCTTCCTCCTTCTAAGGGAACACCACGCAGCTGGTTCTCGTTGCCCGATTGAATGACTCGAGTCGCGCAGACTTCGCTGTACGACACGGAGTTGGCGAGGCGGAGTATAAACAGGAGCGTCGCAGTTAGTTTCCTACACGTACGCCAGGACTTTCGCCGGTTTCCGAGCCATATGGGTCTCCATTGAGTTCAGGCACATTGCCGCACACTCCGTGCACGTCACCTGGTTTCTCCGTGTCCCGCACCGAGCGTTCAGTTCTTTGATATTTTTCTTTTTGCTTTGTTTTCACCCTTAGAAGCAAATTCTCGCCGTGACCCAAACCTGAGAAACGTCCGAGGTCGACGCTCGACATTCTATTTCGAGAACGCGTGCAGCACACGCATCTGTCAGGACTCGGGGGAACGGGGCGCGGGGAACTGCGGGGGCAAGGGCGGGCGCGGACACGGAACGAGACTAGCGAGACAAGAAAGAGAGAACGGGAAAGATAAAAGACAGAAAAGGAAGAAGAAGTGAGATACGGAGAGGAAGGCTTCCGGAGCCGCGAGCGGAACTGAAGCGCCTATCGGAGACGCGCATTCGCCGCGAAATGCACCGTGACAAGGACACTGAGAAGGGGGGCAATCGATATGGGAGGGGGGGTCCAACACCGCTGCTGCTTCTGCTTCTCACGCGGCGTCCAATATCAACCGGGGCGCCGTGTTTTATGGCCTCGTAAAGCAAGTAAAACGGATGTCTATCGCCATTTGCATTGGCACACGCTGAACTATTACTCCGCCTTAGCTGGTATACGTACGACAGGGTGCGGGAACGTGCTCGGAGATTGGTTGTATGTCGAGGCTGACACCTCGCGCTTACTATACTGTTCGACGCCTGTCCTTCGTTCGATTCCGATTACTTTGTCCCAGCAACACCTGTTGTCTTCTTAGCCACTCTTTCGCGTGTTTTGCTTGAGCTTGCTTTACTGACGGCTTTTTTAAAAGCGTCACCTGTGAGCAGTGAATCACTGGATGTGGTGGCCCCATTTTGGGAGGAGCGGAAGCCTAGTTTCGTGCGAACGTTTTAAATCCAGGTTGACAGCACTAATCCGCGCCTCTTTCTTTACAACGTCTTTTACGGCAAGACCCTGTTACGTAAAATTCAAAAATTTAAGGCTAGTTTGGTTCTAGAAGGAGCAGTGCTGTGGTTCGTGCAGAGTAGTTATATTGAAAAGGTTAGTTTTTGTTCTGAAAGTTCTTTGTTGTGCATAGTAATGTCACAAATCAATTCATCGATAAGACAGCATACGTCTTGTCATAGAGTAACGCATAAGCTGATTACTGTTATTTCGTTCGGCGTAAATAAAAAAGAAACTTTAATCTCTACTGGTAATGTGCTTCCTTCCCGCTAACCTTTCAGTTAACTTCCTTATCATTATTGACCATTAGTTGCATCGTGTGGAACGTTACGCCGTAGTTTTGTGCGCGCGTCATTGCAGTCCTGTTCTATGTTTGTTATACCGTATGTCCCCGCTAACGTAAGCCAAGCTGTTCAATGAAGAAGTAAAAAAAAAAAAAACACTGTGCCAGATACAAATATAAATCCCGCAGTGTTTTGTCAGAAATATGACGGCCGAACACTGCTCGTCTTAAAATTATTTCATGCACCGTGTTTCTCAATTTATTTATTTTTTCATTTAAGAGCTTGGCTAACGTTAGCTGGGACATTTACTGATTGATTGATTGATTGATTTGAAGGTGTTTCACTTCCCAAATCAACACTGGGGCCTTAGGGAAGACGCCGTAAGGGAGAGCTCCAGATTTATTTTGACCATCAAGGTTTTTTTTTTTTTTTGAGTGTGCATCTTACCCTGAATACACGAGCATCTTTGCATTCCGCTCCCATTGAAATGGAGTCACAGGGGCCGGGAATCGATCGCCCGACCTCGTGCTCAGCCGAACGCAAAAGCCACTACACAACCTCGGTGGTTAATCTTGATTCGGAACGTGCTTGGTTTGATCCCGCTACTTTTACTTGCGTTTAAACAGTATACATTAGTTGCACCACCTTGATTGTTTTGTGCACGCTAAGTTCGCAATGCCAGTCTTCTTCCAACTTCGTTTTAAATTCCTCCAGCTCTTTTCTTCATGAGGACCCGTGCCCTTTACACGTATGTACAGAGCCCCCCCTCCCACCTCCCCCCCCTCCCGTTCCTCGGTATTTGATAGCGTTGCTCTAAGTTTCACACGTAGTACAGTCGTCACCTCGCCTAAGTAGGAAAGTTATAACGCATACAACGAGCTGGAATTCAGTCCGCAGCTCCTTAAAGCGCGCTCTATTCATATACATGCAGTGTTCCTTTCTTAGCAGAACTTGCTGTTGGGCTAGTTGGTAGCTAGTTATATTGATGTAATTAGGCTCAATTTAGCACTCCCGCATTCACGCCCACACCCGCACACGCATGCACTGTATGTGGGGATGTTCTTGAGTGTATGCGCCCGTGGGTGCATGCGTGAATGCGGGAGTTCTTTTCATGCACCAGGATTGACTCTGCGCAGCTAGGCAAGGTACGGAGAACTGCGTTTTTCTTTCTGTTCTTTCGCAAAAAAGAAAGCAAGAAAACAAGAAACCAAAGCAAACGTATCAAATGCTACCGGAGGGACTCTACTCGGCGCGGCAACTTGAAAGCCGCAGCGCATTCGCTCCTCGCCCACGACGTTCGCAAGGAACCGGCGCGTCGCTGATGATGGCTCCTGCGCGCGTCTCCCCGGACAATGGACGCCTCACGGTTGCCGCTTTCGGCGCCTAATGGCCCATTCGCCGGCGGCGTGCGTCCTTGATGATTTCACCTTCTCGCGTTGCGAGATTGTTGCGAAACACGCGACGTAACAGTTTTTATGCTCCAGATATCGCTCCCCTGGTGTCGACGCTTTCGTTCTTCGGCTGAACTACTGCTTAAGCTCAAAGAAGCAGAAAAAAAAAAGGAAAGCAAGAAAGAGAAAGAGGAAAACCATGAACGAACAGGTGAAGAATGAAACGAGTTTGAATACGGCCTCTTGAAATTCTCATCTCCACTCATTTCGGAGAGCTTTCGTGCATTCACTTCAAAGACGAGGAATTTCGTGAGAGAGAGAGAGAGAGAGAAAGAATTTGTTACTGCAAAAATAAGGAAAGATGCAGATGGATAACAGCAGTTAGGTATCATTACTTCACTTTACGAAAGCCGGACATAAATAACAAGAGGTTAACATAACACAGGTGGCATGCTTCGGCTTTCAGTATTTTCGCTTCAACCTGAATACGTACCCGGACATTAACCTTATCTATGTTTATTTTGCCTTTGCTTTAGTTGCACGCGCTTGCGCGTTATCACTCTGCAACGGAGCTTACTCGAGGTAAAGACGGTGGGAATAGTTCTTCCGGCCTCTAGCGTTACTGTATCGCTTGAAAAAGAGAAGAAAAAAAAACGAGTTTGGCAACACTCAGTCTAATCTTGCGAAGAGACAGATCTGCTGTTGAATGTGGCACTGCATTTACAGTTTTCTCTCGTTACGTCCTGGCGAAATATTTGTTAGAAACTGGGTCACGACCCGTCGACGGTGTAGCGTTTTGGTATACAGATATACACCAGCATCCCCAAATGAACAGTATACAGTTAATTCGTTGACACCATTTTGTCAGTAAAACCCCTATAGTCAGCCGGAAGCTCCACGGCCATTCCCGAATTTCATTTCTAAACGGACATTCCGTTCTATAGCTTCGGCGGATGGGGAGAAGCCTAGTGCGCCGAGCGCTGTCCCTCGGATTCATGCAACTTCATGCAAGTGCAGTGGCCAGATATAGGGGGTCACACCGCTGTCGCATTTATCTTCATCTTGCGCGTCATCTCTTTAAACTTTCAGCTCTCCCCCTTCCAGTCCCCCTTTTTTTCCATACGTAGAACAGTTTTAAATAATTTATGTCTAAGCAAGCCCGCTTGACTCTGTCATTAGTGACCCGATATTAAAGCGTCGAGAAGAATTCGCTCAATTTGATTTATTATTCGTTCAGCGCGCGCAGTCTCCCGTGCAGTCTCCCGCGTTGTCTCGCTATTCTCCTCCTATTTTTTTTTTCGCTTCGAAGGGGCGGTCGTAAGGCCTCCAGAAGCTAAACGGCGCGTTTGGAGCCGATCGAGACAGTAAAAAGTAGTGCGAAGCTGAACAAATTATGCGAACCAAAGCTAAGGCAAAGGACTGCTAAAGAATACGCAGATACCGTAGCTGGAATCTGGCCAAAAGGGAGGTTGAGAAGGCACTCGCAGTAGCAGTGTGTGACATTCTCTTGGTCGGGCCATTTGTCAGAGAGTGCAACACCTACCCCTCCTCCTTCTCCTCCTCCTCATTCTGTGCCTCCTAGCTGTAGCCTCGTTTCACGCAGCGTAGCTATCGTGGGACAGTGACAAGACGAGAGCCGCGGGTCGCTTGATGACTTCGGAAAATGCCGAACTCGACCGGATGATAAACGACCCCGCTAGCAGTGCTTCAGTCAACCATCGCTGCGACAAGCCCCACTGTTGCTCGCGCTGTCCGTTTGATGTACGTAGGCGGTGTGGACCAACCGACCTCCTCGGAGTTTTGCCTCGGACAAATTAGCAGCTTTTGTGCGTCGCGAATCGCGATCATCGACCACATTTCGTGCCAGTAATTACTCTTTAAGCGATTCCCAGCATCCCTGGCGGAGGAACGCGGAAGGAACGTGAAGCAATGGGCAAGAGCTGCCGCTTGACAGTCCGTAGCGCAAACGCAAAGGAGAGCGAGGAAT
Organism: Dermacentor andersoni; assembly: GCF_023375885.2. Lineage (NCBI taxonomy): Eukaryota > Metazoa > Arthropoda > Arachnida > Ixodida > Ixodidae > Dermacentor > Dermacentor andersoni. Next base: position 45,777,881 of record NC_092817.1, read on the forward strand.
AATAACGGCGGGAACGATTCTGCTGCAGACACAGCGCGTGTCATATACTGGTGGCCATGATACAGGGAACTTATGCGTAACAGATGAAATGTAGGGCAGGAGGGCAGGAACAAAGTCTTCCTCCGCAGCAAGTGATTTGTTGAAAACGTACCACACGAAAGCGCGTTTGGAATGCGTTACTGATGCGTTCCTTGAGCTGAGCCACATGCGTAAAGGGGCTGCGCAGCGTGCATCTTGCGACATTGCTGCTTAATAAATGTGCAATTATTTCCCTGTGCCTTGACGTAATAGTTTTGCGGAAACCCGCAAGGCGGAGAGAACCAATTAATAGAGGGAAAATGAGACGTCCACCTAAACGTAGCAAATTCGTCCCGGACCAGAACGAATTTTTCTTCAACTGCTAGGCTTTTCTTTCGAGGAACCCGTGTGGGTTTCCTTTGTAGCAATTTGCTACGTTTGGGTTGATTTACCATTTTCCCTCTGTTCCCTATGCCTTGTCGTTCTGGCAGCGTAACAATGTACGCTATGGTGTCATTAAAAAGAAAATTTGTTTGTTTAAGCGACAATGTTTGTTTGTACAATAAAAAAACTTCTTTCTTTGCTTGAATGGGGTTTCACCGAAGCAGGTTCTCTTGCTGATTGGCGAAAAATATAAGTAGAGAAAGAAAATGGAATTCATGATCTTCTTAAGTAACAGACAAAACCGATTATAACGTACCTGCTAACAATGAATTACACTATAAATCGAACAAGCGCTACTTAGTGAATAATTTAATTACATTAAATTATGGTGTTTTACGTGCCAAAACCACTTTCTGATTATGAGGCATGCCGTAGTGGAGGGCTCCGGAAATTTCGACCACCTGAGGTTCTTTAACGTGCACCTAAATCTAAGTACACGGGTGTTTTCGCATTTCGCCCCCATCGAAATGCGGCCGCCGTGGCTGGGATTCGATCCCGTGACCTCGTACTCAGCAGCCCAACACCATAGCCACTGAGCAACCACGACGGGTCTGCTTAGTGATGTTCACGTAAGGTGAATTTCTTAAAATGAACCCGGCTTTGCATAAAACAAACGCTTACATCCTGCGCCGCAAAATCATCCGCAGCGCCTTTCAGAGCGATGCTTTCTTTGCGAACACTTCCAAACAAGCCTGGCCGTGGCTGCTGCGGCTGTTTTGGCTAATAACTAAAAAAAAAAAAAGAAAGATACGCGTTCTACGGTGGGATCGAACCCGGTGTTCTATCCAATTCCCCACAATCTTTTTCTTTCTTTATTACATGGGAGCAGAATCTGCAGCAAATTAAGTTAAGGTGGCCGAAAACATATTCAAATATCAGGATAGCACGTGCAAGCGCCCAATAAAGGCATCCAGTCCGGCGCTGCTCCTTATGCAGCGTACAGGCTACGAACGCAGACAGGGGATTCCAGAAAAAACGACCGATTGTGTTGCGGTGGTTCAGCGTGCCTGTCACACATTCTACTGCGCCAAAGGCTATGTAGGCCAAGTACCATGAACATGTCATATATGGTGAGTCACAGGGGTCTTTAAAAGGTAGCAAACGAATTGTGTGTGGTGTGATATCTAAATATTCTTTAAGTGTTCTTTGTGGAATGTCCCAGAAGAACAAATGACCCCAACAATTTACAAAACAGTGATCAATCGTTTCACCATGTGGACACGACGGAAGTTTTTCGACCACGCACGAAATAGCCCCTTTTTTCTAACCAGATTTCTGACAGGAATCGTTGCTGAATGATACTAAAAGAAAAAAAAGTTGATCCCTGGTGAAAGGATCATTCGACGGACACGCTTAAGTACATCTAGGTAATAACACTCTAAATAAGGCACACGACAACGGGAACAGGAAATAATGTGCCTATGAGTGCAGCAGAAATTTCATTGCGGGAGGCAGCGAAAATGTAAGCCACACTAAAGAGAGCTTTAAGAAAGTGAAAACATTCAACAATCTCTTTAGAAGCCCCAAGGAGCCGGTGGCGCATCTGTGACAGGCGACGACAGCTTTGTTTCATTAAGGTAATTGAATGATTGAAGTTGTAACAACTCTCTTAAATGGACTGTTTACATCACGACAGAAGAATAACCGGGAGACTAATTGCCTAACAAGAAAGTTAACTAGGCCAAGACTCTCACTCTCAAGAGGAAAGAAAAGTTATCAGGCGGCATGGCCTCAACACGCGAGCTGCGTACATAGGTAGCAACTGTTATAATATGTGGTATGCGGGAGTGCGAAACATAAACATACAAAGAGAGTGCGCCGTGCGGAGGCGAAGAGGACGAATCTTGGCAAATACCCGCAAGAGAGTCATCATCATCATCGACGCCGACTTGGGAGCGTCGGCAGTGGCGCCTCGACAAAAAAAAAGCGTGGCGCGAGAGTGTGGCCCGTGGCCCGTGGCGTGAGCAGTGCGCGAGGTTCGGCGGTCGACGAAAAACAGCTTCCTCGCTGGGCGTCTGGCCCATAGGAGCTATCGCCGACCGCGCCAATACGCCACACCTGAAGCAACACTGTCGCCCGCTGGGAGGTTACCTCGCCCCGCTCTTCCGCTGGGCACTGGTCCAGGAGGGCTGGCGGTCCGGAACCGGGGCGCTCGAGCGTTCGGGTGAGCGGCCACAGGGCTACCCCGCCAGCTGTGGACGCGACCCGGTGACTGCGGCCGGCTACCTGAGCCCCGCGAGGCGGTCCGACCCGGCCGTCCAACCCGGCTGTCCGACCCAGCCGACCGTCCCGGCCGTGCGACCCAGCTGTCCGACCCGGCCGTCCTACACGGCTGTCCGACCCGCCGGCCGACACTGTTGTCCGTCCCCGCTGGCCGGCATCGGTTCAACGAGGTCTCAGACACGGCGATACACGCTTCCGCCGGAACTGTAGGCCAATCATAATCCACCGATCCATAGATATAGTGCATGTCGCCTATGAGGCATTTTGGGACATTGTCACGTGTGTGTGCCGTTATCTGTGTCGTGTACGTCAATACAAGTCTGATGTGTGTTTTTGCTTTCGTGTGCTGCTTCTCCCTTTTTCTGGAGTGATCCGGCCCCAATAACATCACAGCAACCATACGATGGAAAAACTTGCAACCTAAGCCGCAAGCAGTGTAATGCCTGCGGAACATACATAACTCGAGCTGCTAGGAACACATTGCAAGCTTCAGATCGGCTAAATATAGAGAACTGCCGTCCGTGCCAGTTGTTAATCTTACGGTGTACTTCTGCAACTTCCGCTGACCAGTGTGGATTAATATTGCGATATTGAGAGAGGGGTACACCTAAGTACTTAAACACACAAAGTCTAATGTATATAATGAAACAAATAAATTGTTACACCCATGCGACAAGTAACACCAGAAAACACCTCGAAGTTTATACGAGGTTGCCAAAATGCGTAGGCTTTCTACATCAGTTCACGCTCAAGCTTAGAGCTCACTTATTTTTAGATATTCGAATTCCTAAACATTCGACGAAGCACTCTGCACCGGAGTGGTTGAAGCAAAGCCGATAAGTGCCTTTGTTTCCATACATGTCTCCGAAAGGCACGTTCCCATGCAGAACATTGCGCACCCCTTTCCGAAAGCCTGTGACACGGACAATCATGTCATGGAATCTTCACTTCCGTATTTGGGAATTCCTCGACACGGACATCAACTTCGGCACCCGGAAACAGTCAGAGCGCCGTCGACGCTGTCTCAAGGGTAATCGTGATTTTCAAAGCGCATATCCAAGTCGAAGAATGTCACCTCCTTGCTAGAACACAATGAACAGTACACGAGCGCACTCGTACTTAAGCCCCATTACAAACACACGCTCTGCGAAAACACCGCACGCTTATTCGAGCAAAACCCAAGCCCTGCTACAGGCCAGCGTCGAAGTGCCACACTCTCTTTCTAAATCGTAGCACAAGCTTACGCCCTGAAAAACAAAGAAAGACAACACGGGATGTGGCGCTTTAACCAGAACTTAAGGCGTACATTTAATACCGAGGCCGGTGTATGTATGTGCAACTTTCTCAACTGAAGCTAACACATGACATGCAGCCTTTCCGAAGCAAACGACGAGCGCACGTGTTACGTCTGAAAGTAATTTCCCATCGTCAACTTTATGTGATTGGCGCATGTATATCGAACTATATTCAACGCACGAACCCTGTTGTTATAAGCGGGTTTGACTGTACTGCGAAGAGCCGCTGTGATGTTTAAGATAATCCACAGGTATCTTTAAGATAACCCACAGGTACTCCTGGAAATAATCATGGGACTCAATATAGTGCCACCTGAAAAATATTCTCGGAAACCATTCAAGTACACACAAGGGGCATTTGCTCCGTGCAGGTATGCATAACAGGCGTTTACGGGAACTATAGACGGTTTGCATTGACCTCATTAAGGACGCTATGTTAAGGTGCTACCACGTCGAGAAGCCAGCCAACACAATGCTTTGTGGTCGCTTACGACTTTAAAATGCCTGACGTCTAGGTAAGGCTCAAAGTTTGCCGTAGCCCAAATGAAAGTGAGTCACTACGTTTCCGTCGTACAGTCACTAGATTCGGCTTTCCGCAGCGACCGGCTAGCGTAAGCTATGACCCTTTCAAACGCGTCTTTCCTTTGGTACGGTGGCACGGTGCCGAGGTCTACGCTATTAGCGTGGGTGTGGATTTCAGTATCGGTGTGCTTGTCAAATTGCGTAAGTACCGGGAGTGGCGCCGTTTCAGTTCCTGAAATGCTTCGATCTGCGTTGCTGCCCACTTCATTTCGACGTCGCATATTGGGCGAAGAATCAGAGGACGGCATTGCGGAGAAGCCTTAGAAAAGAAAGCGTCTATACAGTCGAACACATTTATAACTGAATTAACACAGCAAGCTGGGCGAGTTGGTAACTGAGCATGTTTCTAGGGGTGGGCAGCGCAACCCGGACGAAGAACAAAGGAAGTAGACGATGCGAGTGCGCCTTTATAACGAAGTGCTTTGTGCCTCAGATATCGTTCGTTATAAAGGTCACTTCGTTCTAAAGGTCGCACGCAGCACAGCACGCAATAGAACCGGGACAAAATTATTTCATCGTTATACATGTTATTTCGTTGTAGAGGTGTTCGTTGTAAAGGCACTCGACTGTAGTTGGCACACAAGCCAATGAGCCTGCGCAATGGCTCCTTGCCGACGGGTTGCGGAAACTTTGCGATGGCATCATTCTTCTGTGGGTCGGGACGAAGTAAAGTATTACTGATGACGTGACCCAAGAACAGGAGCTCTTCATACGCAAATCGGCAGTTTTCCCGCTTCAAAGTCAGTCCGGATGATTTGATCGCCTCTAATACTCTGCCAAGCCGTCCAAGGCGATCACCGAAGCTCACGGCAATGACGAATACGTCATCCATGTAAACAGGACAAGTCTGCCTCAAGCTTGCCAACACCGTGTCTGTTACGCGCTGGAACGTTGCAGGTGCGGATACTTGGCATTACGTTGAACTCACAGAGGCCGTCCGGCGCGACAAGCGCGATCTTCTCTCAATTGCTCTCGTAAACTTCTATTTGTCAATAGCCAGTCTGGAGATCCACCGAAGCAAAATACTTAGCAGTGTAGAGACTGTCCTGAGCGGCGTCTGTTCGAGGGAAGGGGTATCGTCCTCCTTCATGACTTTGTTTAGGCAAGGATAATCGACGCAGAAGCGTGGAATTCCATCCTCCTTCGTCACTAAATCTAGTGGAGGAGCCCAAGTACTCTTGGAAGGCGGAGTGATTTCTTCGTGCGGTATTTAATCTACATATTGCTTTATGGCCTCTGTTTCTCTCGTATCCAAACTCGATACGGGCTTAGAGGGAGTGGTCTAGCGGATTCTTCGTTTATTATGCGATGCTTAGCGATTCGTGTTCGTTTGAATAAGCCGCCTTTGTACCGTTGTGTGAAACTTACTTTGGAGCTGTTGTTGTTTACGAATGGAAAGGCTTGGATTGATGTCTAATCGAAAGATTGTTCAGGAACTAGATGCGGCAGAATCCGAGAGGGCTCACGTATAGCAGGCTTCTACATTTTCGTCCATGTATATGCGATCGTTGCACCCTTGTTGAGGGGTTTGTATGCCTGGCTAAAATTTTTCAGCATCAGCTCCGCTTTTCCTCGATGCAACCGAGCCGTTCTTCGTACGACACCAATTTCATGGTGGAACAGCAGACGTTGATCACCCTCGGCGACTCCTGCGCCGGCAGATGTATCGGTGCCGAAGGGAATTACGACGCTAGAAAAAGGCGGGATGCTGGCTTGATCTTCGAGTACGTTCAAGGTACGGTAACTGAAAGTCCTATCCGGTTGTCCGGCTTGGTTCGTGGAGAGCGTTATTGACTCGGATTTTAAGTCAATGACTGCGCCGGGCTGGATTAGGAAGTCCGTGCCGGTGATTACGTCCCGCGAGCACTGGCGGAGAATCAGGGAGCTCGCAGGGCAAGACTAATTATGAATCGTGACTCTTGCTGCGCAGATTATAGACGGGTGGTATTAGGCGGCCTGCAGCTTTCCGTATTTCAGGGCGTTCCCATGCAGCCTATGCATTCCTGAACTTAGTTACGCTCCTGAACTTGGCTACTTTCCTGAACACTGCGGCGAACAGTCAACTGACAAGAGAGTAGTCGGCCCTTGTGCCCGCTTGAGCAGTGACCTTGTGACCATTAATAAGCATGTTATACTCCAGAAACAGTTCTCTAATGTGTGTGTGTTTTCTTTCTTTTCTTTTCGCATTCTTTTTCTCTCGTCTATCGCATCCCTTTCTCCCTCCTCCGATACAGGGTAGGCAACCGGAGATATTCTCTGGTTTGCCTCTCTGTCTTTCCTTTGCATTTCTTTCTCTCTCTCTCTTGAGGTCGCTGTGGTTTTTGGCTTTGCATTGCATTGTGCTAAATTTGCCTTAAATAAATAAATAAATAAATAAATAAATAAATAAATAAAGTTAGGTTGTGGCGTCAGATAACGGCTGATTAGCGCTTTCCGGATGCTGTTACGTTGCGTCGTCGGGCCTTCTTTAGGGCGACGTTTTCTTAGCTTTGAGTCTGTTTGGTGGCACGTCGTAGCTACGTCGTCGGGATAGTTCTTGCAGCTTCTTCGTTGGCGGTGGATGGTCTTGATCACTCCGACGAATAGCTACGACACGCTTTTAATTTTACGGATAAGGACTAACACGCTACCAATTTGTTTCCGTAAGTGCTCAATTTGCTGCTTTAGCGCAAGTTAAATCTGGCGTTCCTCAGGGCTCCGTACTTAGACCAATTTTATTCTTAATTTACGTTAGTGACATCAGTAACAACCTGACTTCAACAGTTCGATTGTTTGCAGTTCACAGCGTTCTTTGCAGACAAATTATTACCTCTGAAGATACTATTTTACAGGCACACCTAAACAAAATTTCACTTTGGTGCGAGCAATGGCAAATGGAAATAAATGTTTCTAAAATAAAAACAATGACATTTACCCGAGCCAGTCGCGTTCAGTTAAGTTCATATTCTATGAAAATGTGCATAGAAAATGTGTCTACGTTAAATATTTGGGCGTCCATTTAACTTGTAGCCTTACATGGAACAATCACATTGATTAAATACTTTGGAAAGCAGATAAAACACTTGGCTTCATTAGGCGAAATTTGTATTTAGCAAATCAGTCAACTAAACTATTAGCTTACACAGCTCTAGTTCATTCAGAGATGTAATTACGCTTCCATAATATGGAATTCAAATCAGCCATACCTAATAAACAAGCTTTAATCTACAAAATAAAGCAGCACGTTTCATCAGTAAGACCTACTCTAGAACATCCTGCATCACGGCTATCAAAGAGTCCATCCAAATACCCTCTCTAGAAGAACGACGACTGTTAGCACTGCTTTCCCACTTCCACAGATAGTATCATACTCCGTCATCCTTTACTGCATCCCATATCAAACCACCGCAACGAATCTTCCCCTGCCTCGACCATCCCTTCAAAGTGCGTCCCATGTTTGCACGTACGAATCTCCTTCAGCAATCACCCCTCTTTCTTGATATTTAACCCTGGAACAGGCTGCCAAAGAAATTGCTTCTATACATGGTCATGACTTGTTTGTAAGCCATTTTGTGCTTTTGACCCATCGTAAGTGTATTTACATGCTTTGTAGCGAGTTTCTTAGTTTTTTTTTTCATCTTGTATGCATGTCTTTCTTTTTTTTCTTCTTTATTTTTTGTTGTGTTCAGGAACCTGTACTACGGTGTTCTATATTGCCTTTCCCCTCCAATTGCGTTTGAAATATCTTTGAAATATCCCCCTCCCCCCTCCCCCATGTAATGCCCCCAAGAGCCTTTAGGGTATCTGAAAAAAAAAAAACAACAACAACCGGCCCCGCAATAACGGCACTGATGATCTCTCCAAGCTCTTTGGGGCCTAGTGCTTGGATTTCGCACATCAGCATAAACATTTGGCGAGGTCATTTTGCCTGGTACGCATTTCCAACGTCTTCTCTATAGCCATAGCTTGCGATCAAGAATCCGTGACAGTCTTGGGTGGGTTGAGAAATAATACGGCAAAGAGGTCTTGCTTCACACGCCGCATCAGGAAACGAATTTTCTTTTCTTCTGACATGTCGGGTTTCGTGTGACGAAACAGGCGGGTCATCCCTTCACTGAAGATCGATATTTCTTTTTTTCATACGGAAGCTGCTTGCGACGTATTAGCAGGACTTCAACCCTTTCTCTTTGTACGACGCTCGCAAAAATCTCTAGGAAGCTGATGCAAAATAGGTCCCATGTTGTTAGGGTTGCTTCTCAATCTCAACACCACACCCGAACAGCGTCATCTAAAGAGGAATAGACATGGCGCAACTTGTCGTAGCAGTTCCAACCATTTCGCATTTCTCCAGCCAGCTTTCCAGATCCCTGGGTTGTTGCAGCACCAAAGCGACACTAGGGCTGTTATTGTGCCTGTTGATTTTGCCACAATCTTTCTGGTCTTCCCGGGTAGAGTTCCGTATTCTGGCAGCAGTCCTTGCAGACTGCGGCTAGCTCGCTACTTCGTGGCGAGGTTGATGTGGTCTGCAATGATCGGCTTTTCTCGCGGCTTGCAGGGGGTGCGCAGCTCACAACGAACAAAGGAAAGAAGAAAGCAAGCAAGGAAGCAAAAGAAGGCGTAGCATGGTCGCTCATTACCGGTCGAATATTGTGAGCGTCACACGTGCTTTATAATAATGAATAATGGCATTTTACATGCATAAACCACGATATGATAATGAGGCACGCCGTAGTGGGGTACTCCGGAAATTTGGACCACCTGGGGTTCTGTAACATGCGCCTAAATCTAAGTACACGGGTCTTTTCGCATTTCGCCCCCTTCGAAATGAGGCCGCCGTGGCTGGGATTCGATCCCGCGACCTCGTGCTCAGCAGCCCAACACCATAGCCACTGAGGAACCACGGCGGGTGCACGTGCTGTAGAGTTCTGTGCTGTAAAATATTTGAAGCGACGAAATAATTCGAATAGTAAAGGAAGTAATTAAAAGGAAGTTAAGTCACCGAGAAGTGTTGGAGAGCCCTTTTGATTCGGGCGTTTAGATATGGTTTGCTAGACGGATGCTTTACCATCTCCTTTTTTTTTCTTTATTAACATGATAACATAGAAGTTGGCGCCTTCACGAGGCGGAAGTGACTTTTGGATTTCACAGACCGTTTTCGCGAGAAGCATATAAAATTCTGAATACACGAGCACGAAAACAAAGCATCTGCACAGAAGTTCAGGAAGCTACAGATTATGGTACAAGATCGCTCACAGACATGCACAAACACGTACAGTTCCATAAATAAATCAAAGTACTTGAAGTCGTCCGTGAAAACACGCAGTGTACTGTTTTGCAGACAAATGGATCAAAATTACACAGCATATCAAACAACTAAGTACTGTGGTGAAAGTGTCAGCAGTGCTGCAATGGATCTAGTCTGGCGGTTAAGGCAGGCGATGGCTGCAACCAAGCCTCTTTTTTGTTCACGCCAATGTAAGTGCAAGGGCATTGGAGGAGCCGCTATCACAGAGTAAAACATTCAATTGGCGCGACACTTATACATGGTAGCTAAGGTATACGTATAAGCCCGTTCGGAGAGATAGACGTAGAGGTATACGCATATTGAATATTCCTCCACTTTGACGTAGTAGTTCTGAGGAAACCCGCAAGGTGGAAAGAAGTAATTAATAAAGGGAAAATCAGACATCCACCCGGTCGCAGCAATTGCTACAAAGGAAACCCATACGGGTTCCTCGAAAGAAAAACCTGAGTTGAAGAAAAATTCGTCCTGGTCCGGGACTCGAACCCGGGACCACCGCCTTTCCGCGGCAGCCACTCTCCCATCTGAGCTAACCAGGCGGCTAGCAGATGGCATGTTTGTCTTCCTTTGTATGGCAGTAGACTGCGTGCTTCTCAGACAGGTACACGCGCATAGCCGTGTACCTTTCTGCCGTCTTTTTAATTCGCTTATCTGCTTTTTCCTTTCTTTTTCGTTGAATAAGTATTCGCCGGCTATATCAACAACGCGGTCGATCGTAACACAATCGACGCAAGACTCAAGAGCCGTAGGCATAGATAAGCGTTCAGTCCATCAAAATATCGCATGTCAAACTGCCCACTTTGTGAATAAAATACGGCTCTTCCGACTTGAAGCCTTAGTAGCGCAAAAGACGTTCAGTCAATTTTGGCAAGGACCCTTGGAGTAGTGTTGCATATCTGTTCCCTGAACGCAAATTGCTACTGACGGCTCACCTTAATGCAGGTGTAGTTTCTTGCGAGCTTGCCTTTGTTCAAACAATCATGATCATAATAATTCGTACAGAACGCGGTATCGGCGGGCAACGAAACACGATTAGCTGTTAGTCGTTACGATTGCCCTATATCCGAAGATAAGAGCAGTCAAACTTTCCATAGCATCTAGCAGCACTCTGAATGCATAAAACAAATTAATCGGGAGCCCTCCACTACGGCGTGCCTCATAACCAAATAAACGTAAAAACGTAAAACTCCTGAATTCAATTCAATGCATAAAACAAAGATAACGCCGGCCCACCTCTCATGTACTTCCTCTTTCCCTTTCCCAAAACTAATCTGAACAGAACCTGTTTGCGCAGAAGGAAACATACAATAATTCCCCATCAAGCACACCCACACACCCACACACACGCACACGCACTCTCTCTCTCTCTCTTTCGCTCGCTTCGACTCAGTCTCGCTCGCTGATAAAGCCAAATTGTTCACTCGGAAGGAAAGTGGAGCTAACGAATGCCGGGTCTTTCAGAGCGCGCTCACTACAAATCTCGGCAGGCCACTAACAACGCAGTAAGTTATATATGGTTGGTTACTCGTCAGCCGGCCATTACCCTGTGTTTTCACCCGATATTTGTACTTGCTTTATTGTTCTCTGCCATGATTTCGTTTGCCTCTGAGAGCCGCCCCCGTGGAGGATGCTAACAAGTTTAACTACACGGTTTACCGCGCTCGCGTGGCGTAAAAGGGATAACACGGCCGGAGACAATCTGTTAACCCCACGCGTGGCGTGCCTCGCTCGGTGGGATGCACGTTTGTTTGCGTGTGCGTAATAATGATAGCTGGTAGCCGCTGCTCGCCCTCGCTCGGACCCGAATCACGCTCCTGACGGCGTCACGTCTGCGCGTAGTGGAGGCGAGAGTTTTACGGAAGTCCGCTACACATTGCCCCGCTAGTTTCACGCAGTGTTGTGAACGGTATAGCCTCGACTTGTCTTGGATGGGAGTATACGCAAGGGCGAATCTGATGGACACAAAGGTGTAGTATGGCGAAGACGACCTTTACTTACATGCGCCCTTGTACTCGATTGCAGGGGGCTTGTTCGAGTATGGTGCATCTTTATTTGCTCTGTGGATGTCAAACTGTACACTTCACAAATCCCGTTGAAAGCTTTGAGATTTTTATAATGTTCTAGCTTGTTGGGGGGGGGGGGGGGGGGGAGGGCAAACTCTACCGTTATCCATTAAGTCTTCTCCAAGTTCTGTGAAACCACTGCATCAGGGACGAGTGATTAGAATTCTTTTTTTTTAATTTTCAGTTTCAGTTTCTCCAGATAATTTCCATCTGCACAGATGCATTCATAAGAAATTATATATCAAACTGCGTGTGCTCTATGTCTATAGTAAGGGACTGAGTGGTTAGGTTGGATCATGATTAAAAACTAGCGATCTTCGCGTTCCGGATTAGAATAGCAGCAGACCGTCGATGATGATGTTTCGAACTAAACACAAAATTTACGCCCAAAGGAAATCCTTTGGTTTGGTGAATTGAATAGGGCTTTTCACTGACGCAGAATAATTCATTACCTAACGAGTAACTTGCTGCTGTCATAAATTACTACCCTGCTCTCTTCACCCAAATACTGTCTGCAAAGACTCATTGGATGAGTAAGTTACCGGCGCAGTGGAGACAAAGTGGCAGTGAATCGACACTGGCTATTTCGTCACATTCCTAAGTTTGTAGAATCGGCCTTCTGATAGGGGTGCACTCCACTTGTCGCAACCACAAAGCCGCCGCGCGCGGGTCGCTTAATTACAACGCGTACAGCCGCACTCACCCTCGTCACGCTTTCGGTTCGCGCAGCGCTGCGCGAAACTAACTGGAGCGGGGTACACGCGTCCTCTCCCTAACAACGGGGTTAACGGCGCTAACTGCGTGAGCGCGCGGTACACCGACACTTAATCGACGCCCCCCGATGCGTAGCCACACGCACCAGCCCTTCCAACTGCTTTCGCCGGCATTGTGTTTGCAAGAGATAGGGTGACTGGTTACATTCGCTTCGCTCTGATTCCGTCATCGATTCGCCACGCTTCTGCCTGGCAGAGGGCTGATATATGTGTGCGTACCCACTCAACTCGTTGTCGACGTCGTCGGTTTGATGTGGTCTCTCGCCCCGTCCTTCCGGTCGTCATCGTTATCTCGACGAAGCTGCGTCGATTTGGAAGACTCTCAGCTCGCGGTTGACCCTTAATTGCATCCGGCGAGCAGTTTCGGATTCGGGTGACGGGGGGGGGGGGGGACGCAGGGGGGGATGTGGAGGCAGATCGCGTGGCTGGTAGCTGGCAGTAACGCTCCATTAACGACTCGTAAACAAAGGCCTACTGGTTCCGCGAAGTAACGCGAGGACTGACGTTCGCCGAACATGCAGAGCTCTTGTTTACGCGATTGCTCAACCCGTGCCCCTTGGGAGAAAGTCGTTTAGTAAGCGGAGAAGAAGAACGGGAACGTAGGCTATTCCAGTGCCGACGATATCAGATTCACTGTTAATAAAGCAATAATAAGCCCAGGAAAAAAAAAATAGAAAGAAACGTCGGCTATTCTTCTGGCTCCCAGTCCATTTGCTGCGAGAGTGCAGGCTTTCATAGCGGACGTGGCCTTCTTCTCAAGATCGACTTCTGCAACTTCAGCGGTACTGACTTTTTAATGAGTTGGTTTGACATAATGTAAATTTCCTAGAGCTAATTGAAAGCAAATGACAGCAAGGGCTTTTGTTAATGGCGCTTAATTGCTGTCTCCGCCTTGTTAACCCTAGAAAAGTCACAACAACTTCTTTGACTCGCATACGACGCTAGTCCTCGTCCGCTACAATGATGCCTGAAACAAACGCATAGACGCCAGGGTCTCTGTTGAGAGTGATACCCCGCCCAAATTACCAAAGTCGCAAGATGTAGTGGTTAGCGCGTCCGGACCCCTACTGCGAACTGCCGCACGGACATGAGCTTGAATCGGGGGCAGCCAGCAAATTTTTGTTTTGGTATCGTGGCCTCATCACGATCGACAATGAAACGATAATGTCGATGGCTCGAAGACTTGATTATCTCATTGGAGTGATGGAAAGGACTCACTAAGGGGCGCGGCAAACTAAGTTCCGAACTTTGAAATGCTGTTACAGTAAAAGACAACTAAAATAAAATTATTATTGTGTAACACCGCGGTTTCTAACGATGCTAATTGGCGGGAATGACACGGAGAAGAGAGAGAAAGAGAAATGGGAGGGGAAAGCAAAGCAGCGAGTTTAACCAGAGCAAATGCACCATCGGCTATTTCGGATTGGGGGAAGAAAATACGGTAGAAAAGTGAAGAGAAAGGAAAAGAAGATGCGAAGGTGTTGTCGGTTGCTCCAACGACTCTCCCACGAGACGGGGAAGGGGGCGGGTCGCAGTGCACCATCTGACTTGCCTGTCACGTGCATAACATGATGTCACAGAGCGCCGCTATAAAGTAGCCATTTAAACGTGCACCAGTTATAGTGGCTCGCGGATGGCGTTCACTACACCACTCTTTCCAGTGAGCTGCCCGAACGTTACAAGCCCATTCGAACGGTCGCAGTGCGTCATTTTATTATTTAAACATACTCCTCAAACCTTTGCGTAGGCTGTGGCAGGAATTGAAACATTGTAAAAAGTTAGATACATAATTTCAGTTCACAATGTCGAACAATTTTCAATATACAGGCTGCTATTACAAGAAACCGACAAAAATGAAGTGCACATAATACAAAACGACATAGCAATGGAGAGGTCTGATAATAAATTACAAAGAACATTACAGATTGCAACAATTACAACACATTACAAGGAATAACGCGAGACATGTAGATAGTACAAAGATTTCAGTTATTGAAATATCATTGCGAGTACTTGCAGCCACACACATATTAAATCACCATGCAAAACAAAAAGCAAAAAGAAGAGAACAAACAGTATGCCAAGGCAACGTCGCGATTACTAAAATACTAAATGGAATGCACAAGAGCCGAAATAAAATAATTGGAAGAGACGCGATGAACAAAAACATCTGGGAGTTAGTTCCACTCCCTTACAGCCCTAGGAAAAAGCGAAAATTGGAAATGATGACTATGAAACTTATGTTTTGTAAGATGCTTCCTCTGTTTGATTCCTGTGTTTCTAGTGATCAAAAATATGAGATACTTTGATGAGTCAATACGTAAGTCTGTATTTAACAGAAGAAATAAATTTGAGACGTAGGAACTCTGCCGTAGTGCTAATTGTTGATATACCGGCTCTGTTCCTAAGTGCTGTGGGTGAATTGTGGCAACTATACTTACTTGAAAATGAATCTTCATGCTTTGTGTTGAACGTTCTTCAATCTCTTAGTGCACTTTTGTGGTTGAGGGGACCAGCAAATAATAGTATATTCCAGGGCATAACGTACTACTGACGTGTATACGCTAGCAGTTTGGTATCGGAAGAGGCAGAGCTGAGTGAACGTTTTAGTGAACAGAGCGCTGCAAGGCTTTAGTTGAAATGTGGATTAATTGCTTGTCCCATCTCAAGTCAGATCACATCATAGCACCAATGCTTTGTATTCTTAACCCTGCGAATTTTCTGTGACGGTTATTATAGAAGATGGTGAGTGTATTTTTTTCCTTGCTGTTTTCTTCTTCTAGTAACTATCATGCGAACAGTCTTCTCGAGGTTGAATTCCATCTGCCATGCTCGGCACCAGTCCGCAACCTTCTTAATAGCATTTACAAGGGAAACATGGTCATTATATGTATAAATTTCCTTATAAATTGCGCAGTCATTCGTAGATATACATATTGTAGCGTTAATGCCATTATCTAAATTATTAGTAAAGAGGAGAAAAAGGACTGGGGCCAGGATTGGGCTCTGAGGCATTCCCGGTACCACCTCAAAGAGATCGGGCGATTTTCCTTCGAGTTGGACAAAGTACTGTGCAAAGTGGTTAGTAAGGTAATCTTTTAACCAATCAGTTATCTCACCGGATCCGAAGATATCACGAAGTTTGTAATGGAGTGTACATGATCATTTGACAGATAAGAAAATTATATCAATGTGTTGGCGTTTGTCATTTACAAATGAAAGATCACGTATTGTTTCTAGTAGTAGAGTTAATGTGGGCATTTATTTCCTGAATGGTGCCGGTTCTGGTTCAGCAATTTATTATCTTCAACAAATCTTTAACATGCTTTATGATTATATGTTATAATGTTTTCGAGGGAGTGCAAGTAAGTGAGATTGGCCAGTTATTGAATCACATAGTTGTGTAACATCTTCAAATGTAAGAACAGATATAAGCTGTGCTAGTTTCCACTGTCTAGGAACTGCTTCGGTATCCATTCATTTCTGTAAAAAGGAGGACGAAGTCTTTTGCTATCCATTGCGCATACCGTTTATAAAAGATATTAGAAATTCCACCAGGTACGGTTGACTTTTTATTTCAACGTTAGAGTGCTGGTTGGCATTCAACGTTAGATAGAATGCCGACCTCCAAAAAGATGACGTGACCCAGCTGAGGAGTGCTGCGCGAGTTCTGGCACCCAGTAGCAGGCAAGACTTCATTGTCTATTGTAAAAAAAAAAAAGAAAAAAAAACTGACAAAATATTCGCTTTCTCTCTGGCCTCATCAGCGGAGAAATTGTGTTGTTTGCGTTTCTTAGAATTAATATATCACCAGAATTTGTGTGGCATGGTCTTTATCAATCTATTTTATTTTATGCTTACTTTGTTTGGCTTTCTGAAGCGTTGATTTCAGGGTACAGGAAAGCTCCCGAATCCTACGAGAGTAGAAGGCTAATGGATAGTCCCTATTAAGTCTTTTTTTACAGGCTAGAAAATTTGCGTTTCAGGTGAATGATTTCCTGCGAGACTCATAAATTAGATTTCTTTGTTGTTTTAGTTTTGGTAGGGAGATAAGCTGATATGCAGCTTTCAACAATTGTCATAAACTGCCGCCAAAGGTCGTTACGCACACTGCTCAGTAATCAGAGGCTAAAGAAAAAGCACAGAAAGATTTATCTGGCTGATCAAGTAGAGGTGCATATGGGAAGGCACTATCCGCCCACACGCGATCAGGGGCCTGGGAACATTCAGTCGGTTGCACAATCCCAGTGCTTCTAAAACACACAGCAGTGCTGTAGTGTCATAGCGAAACAAAGCGTTGAAGTCGAACCTGAAGCTTATTGCTTCCGGCAACATTTGTACAAGGTAATGATCAGCCCCCACAAGTGCTTGTGTACTCGTCTGGGCACGACAGAGCGCTTCACAGGCATAATACATCAGCTTTAAACATATTAATCTTTTCCGATGTGTCAGTAAGGAAAAAGAAGGAAGAAAAATTCAGACGATGAACAACTATAACAGGGCGGGAACATACTTATAACAGCAAAGTGGTAAGTTCAGAGGAAGATAAACATCAAATGATTAATGGCGGCTGAACAAGTGACGCCTTCAGACTGCAGGCTTCCCTTGTTCGCCCACTCTTGATAAGCAGTGCAGTTTTGATGAAAGGAAAGATATTCATCCAAGTAGGGTAGGAAGAGTAGCGCAAAGCTACTAAAAAGAAAAAGAGGAACAAGCGGATCTCACGGATATCTGAGAATCTGTTACAACCGAAGCCTTCTTTTTTTATGTTTGCTAAAACGTAGAGGTAGACGTAAAGCCTTAGATTTAGTGGCATAGCTTAGATTTAGTGACCCACTCGTGGGTCATGATGAACCATGTAGTTCAAAACGAAATAGCAAGTGGAAGAAGTAGGAAAACAGAATCTTAGAATAGGTACGTTAAAATCAGAAGAGATAGATTGAAGAGAACAATTTTAACAAAAAAAAAGATAAGCATTATATGAAACACACCAAAATAAAACAAATTGAACCCAACCTTGTGAGTGGAAAAGGAAGCTCTAACATTGAATTTAGAGATGATAACCCATTGGCTTCACCCCCCCCCCCAGAAAAAGAAGATATCTGTAAGGCAGCGCAAATCTTTCAATCGCTGTGCACAACAGTCGAGGCACCCAAGGAGAGTAAAATTCGAACCATGTAATCTAATCTAAACAGGCGGATCAGTGTTTCGAAGCTTCGTTTTCTTAAGCTAATAAATCGTCAAAAATAAATTATTAAATGATTTTTTTTCTATCGAGAATGAAAAAAAAAATGCTCTGGACTCATCATCGCTACAAAAATAATAAATGGCTGATGGTGCCAAATCCCATTGGCAGTGCTTTTATAGTAACGCTGCCACATTTAATGACAGTGCAGTGATACGTAGCCATGCAAAAACGGTCATGTCCAGGAATTATTGGGTCATTGTTCATTCGGCTATCTGTTGATCTTCGCCGCAGCGCACTAGCGTAACTCAATGGGCAGCATTTAAAAAACAATGATATTTCCGAAGGCCGTCCGAATTTCGACAACTTTCAGTTAGCAACGTCAAGAGGGTACACTAGTTTATTAACATGCGTATTTACAGCACTTAGTGGTAAAGTTTTTGCTACGTTATACAATAATTTCGGTGAGGATTAAAACGCTGCTGTAACTCAGCAGGGAAGTTACAGATAAGTGCTGTAAAATGCACGTTGATAGAAGGGCGTGCCCTTTCGACATTTCTAACAGAGCGGTGTTCAAATTCGGGTGGAATTCTGAAATATCATTCTTGGAAATGGTGCCCATTCAGTTATGCAGGCGCATCTCGTTTAAGTTTGACAGATAGTCACCTGGATAATTTTCAGAATTGCTGGTCGCGCCCTTTCTCAACTGCCTGAGAGCGAATTTCCCTTCGTGATATGCTCGTGGGATCCGCGTAGTAGTGCAATTAGGCAACGTTATGAAGAGTTGCCTTGAAGTTTTATGATATAGAATAAGCGATACAAAAATATAGGAATGCTACGGTACAAGGGTTATTAATTGGGCTTCGTTTTCGTTGAACATGGTGAAATGTGCCACTGTAAGCTTGGCACGCGTTTGTTGTATAACATTGAACTGCTGTGAATAAAAGCAGTTGAAAAGCAGAGCACACATTCTCTTTCTATTTCTCTTGTCTCGTTATCTTCGCAGTTCACAATGTTAGACGCCCTAATGTTGCAAGATGTCCTAAAGCCTCACCTTTACACCGAAATGCCCTTGTGAAAGATGCTTTCACATTGATACGTGTCTCCCTAGTTTCTTTGGGTTATAACTTTTCAAGAAAGACATGTTCCATATTTTTTTTTTGCTGTCATAGACGTCGCAGCAGAGCCGCCAGACATACGTTGAACCAGATGCGCCTCCACTTTCATTGAAAAGTGCGTGAGAGGCGCGGCATTCGAGATGAATGTGTATCAATATTAACGTTACAGAAGGATACAGGGAAAAAACGCATAGGACTTGCGGCGCTTAGATTAGAACTGAAATGCAGTGACGTGTTCACAGATTGAAAACGGAGTGACGTTAACGATGGAAGTAAATGTCGTTTCCGTGAAACTAACGAGGTGCCTTATGAGGGACGCATTTTTATCGCAGAGGATAATTTCTGGGCAGCAGAGAAAAAGAAGATCAGAAAGAGGAAGAGAATAAAGGGTGGTGGCGCGAGCGTGGCCGGGAAAACGATTTCGCAGGTAATGGGAAAGTAACTCCAGTGATTCTGGGGCCGGCGTGCCTTTATTACAGGAACACGACGACACCGAGAGATCAAACTCGCATCACAGCCTTCGCGCACGGCCGTTCGACAGGCACGAAGCGCCATTCACTTGCGCTACTTTCAGCTCCTGAAAGTTGCTAGTTAGGAATCGTTAGCGGAACGTTGGTATAGCGTTTTGTACGCTTCATGTCGTTTCTTTTTCCTCGCGTATTTTTTTTTTCTTTTTGCCGATGCTGTCACGTATGTTTTAGATATTAGGAGCCTGTAACGTATGCAGCTGAACAACTTTTGTCGAAGCCTTTCTTTTCTTGCTGACTCTCGCATGCTCGAAAGTGCGGCAACTTCTGTAGCCTTTCACTCAATGTTATGAATACGTGGTAAGCAGCTGAGGTGGTGAATCAGGGGCTATTATACTCTGCTATTGTGCGCGAGATCGTGAGCTCTAGGGCTGGCTGCGACGGCGGCGGCCATATTTTAGTGGGGCGGAATGCAAGACCGCGCATTTGACGCACGTTATAGATGGTCGAAATTAAGCCGGAGACTTCAACTATACGGCCTATGTTATTTTATGACGTCAAGACGAATGAATGAATGAACTCCTTAATTCATAATGAATTAATTAGTGAGCTTATGGTATATATTAGAGTAAGGGCAAAGCTTCAGCTAACCTAAACCTAGGCAATTTGCGAAGCAAACAAGAAATTAAGCGGAGCGTAGTTCTGCCAAGGTATGTTATTTTTCAATTTCACAGAATCATATATATATCTTCCATCTTGAGGCTTCCGAGTGCCTGCCGACGAATAAAGAACTGTGGAATTCTGTCATCGCAAGAATGTGGTTCGAGCCGAGATACGCCTGGTTCATGACGCCATCCGTACGCGTGACCGCAAATCAATAGTAATTAATGACGCCCGCTCCACCGATAAGCGCCGCAAAATAACAGTCTCGCTCTAATGACAGCAGTGTTTCACCGGTTCGGTTCTCGTTTACTCCGAAACGCGAGCGTGCGGATCGCCCCCGAAATGAAACTGGAAATCTTCACGTAATAATCCAACGGCGTCGCTATATAACGAACGACTGCGGCGCGTTCTTCTTCCGGTACGCGGGAAGAAGCCGCTTGCCTATTTACGGCAGCGTCTGATCGAGATTTGCTTATCGAGCTGCGAAATAGCAGCGCAAGGCGCCGCAGACCGGATCTCTCCCTGCCGCGACGTGCGACGCCGCGCAACGGCCGCGAACGCTCCAGCGCCCGTTCGCTCGCCGCGTAGAGAGAGGCTCGAATCCGCGGCGGGCGACGAACGGCGCGAAAATAAATCACGGCCCGCCGATAGCCCCCGCGAAGGAATTGGCCGCGCCCGGCCACCCCCCAGCCTCCCGGCGCCTCGGACTCGCACGTTTCGCTGCTCGTGGCGCGCGGCACGTCGGCTGTTCGGAAATCGTTCGGCCTACTTTCGCGCCGAATTAAAAGCCGAGCCGATCGCGATTACGTGGGCCCGCAGTAAGACCCGTGGGAGCGCGCGAGGCGCCGCTGATCTGCCGCGTTTTCGCGCGCGTATATACACGCACTCGCGTTGCGGCAGACGCGGATAAGCCCACGTGCTCGCGCACACTCGCGCGGTCAACCGCACCGAGAAGGTCGGTGCGGAACTTAACGGGGCGACGCCAATGCGCTCTGGTTCTGTCTCGACGAGGACGGGGCAGTGCTTCGCTGGGACCGCGAAAGCTCTCTATGGCCACACCCCTGTTATGAAAGGCGCTATGGCGTTAGCCCGTAGAATAGGGCAGGTTTGTTGTGAGCTGCTTGTCGTTTTGCTCTGTCTTCTGGCGCTATGTCTGATTTTGTCTCCGTGTCGAACGGCGTGAAGTGTCACTATTGATCGAAGACCAAGTGTCCAAAATACGATGTGCGTCAAGACGGCAAGTTGGGCCAGTTGGTTGGGATTCATAGTAAGGTTGGTTACAGCGCAACACAAGACAAGGACAACAGTCGTTTTATACCTTCGGTTGTCCTTGTGTTGTGTTGCGCTGCAACAAACCTTACTATGAATATGATGTGCGCCCGTCTTTGCGGTCTAAAACCTCAGCTATGGAGCATGTACATAGCGACTGCATGTGTTCGGGCACCTGCCACGCGCTATGGACCGTCAGGGTAAAATTAGCGGTCTTCCGCTTCCTTGTTTACAAACCTGTCTCTATTTGAATATCTAAGATTCTTAGCAGTTGAAATAGAAATGAATGGAAGTGTCCCGCTTCACCAACCCAGAAGCCGCTGACATATAAAGTACACAAGTTAGCTTTGCAATATGTAGCGTTGGTCAGGAAATCAAGACCCGGATTCCTAACGGCTCGGAAGCAAGAAAGGTTCCCATGAACAGCTGGACATACCGCGTGCGGGCAACGGTTACCATGTTCTGCAACTGAGCACGACGTCAGGAATTCGATTCCCTGCCTCAGTGACCACATTCCGACGGAGGCACACTGCAAAAACGCTCGTGTATTTAGATTTAGGCGCACGCGGGTGTTACGCAGCGCAAAGCCTATGGATGGTAATGTTGCCATCAACCTAAATACAAATGAATGCTACAAACGGATACCATACGAGACAGGCAGAAAAAGAGGGAAAAAAGAAGAGGAAATGAGGTTAACCAAACAAGAGTCGACTGTTACAGCTAAGCGACATTAGGGAAGAGAAAAAAAAAGTGTATTCAGAGAAATCAATTATAGAGGAGACAGGCAGGGGAACCCCGCAGACAACGGTGTGTATGACCGTCAAAGGACAACCGTCGTGACCAGGAATTTCACTGTTCGTTTCGTTACAAAAATGTGAAAGCATCTCTTAAAGTGGTCACCCGGTAATACAGAAGCAGCGCTTACTTCTCCATGCTGTAAAACGGGCGGGTAAAGCGGAAACGCGCGAGTGCCTTACAATAGCCGCAGCTGACAAAGCCATGTCTGCCCTGCGATCTAATAAAAAAGCACGGTATGTAAATGCAATCAGAGTAAGCGTTACACAAAGCCAAAAAATGATGAGGAAATGTTTGTTCGCACCATGGCAGTTCAGGTGGAATAAGAAGAAGCGGCATTTCAGGTGCAAGTGAGTGTAAGTGAGAACAATCGAGTTCCACAAGACCATCGTATACAACGGAACAAAATCAATGGCTTTTGTCGTTCTCGGACCAGGCCGCTTTGCCGGCGTGATGAATTCTACTTACAGAGTGATGTCGCAATAGCAACTGAAAATGTATATTATTGCACAAAAATGTGTATTTACAAATATTTACAACAGAAAACAAGAGATGCAGGCATAATAGTAGCGGAGATGGCGCTCACTTTCTTTTTAATAGTTTTTAATGGTATTTTCTGACAAGGTACCTTGCATACCTTTAATCTCGCGGCCCTAACCACTTCACAAAATCACTGACGCGGGAATAGGGAGGGTGCAGTATTAGGGGTCGGTTCATAATTTACGTATATGGCTTGAGTCGACCAACTTCAGCAATACCACACCATAGGCCCGCAGACGGCACCGTATGTTTGACTGGGCCATTTCATAGCTGACTTCGGTGACCTTCGGTGACCGCAAAACACGGTAGGAGGCATTGTAGCTTAGACTAGGACCTCCCCCGAGAGATGGTGACCAGAGTAGTACTAGGGAAAGTGAAGAATAATGGGTATCCGTGGGGCACCGATGGTAACCAAAGTTCTGTGACGCCTGCGGCAATCTCATGCCGCAGGTCTACTGTCATGTTTTTTGAAAATTTGGCTCAACGACATACTCTACAAGCTAAACTCAAAGTGTTCTTCTAATTTGTGTGTGTGTCACTTCGCGCTACAATCCAAGAATAAGCCAAACTCAGCCTGTTAGATAATACAAGGCTCTCGGAGGAAAAGATCCCGGTACCATAACCTATACACATTCTTGCATGCGAAAGGCCACAAAAACCATTCTGCACTTCTTGAAGGCTACTGAACCGTACGAGCGCTTGTGACAGTGGCCATTCCTCTGCGAATGACCACCTATTTATTATTTTTCTTTTCTTTCCTATTCTTCCCCTTTCCCTTACCCAAGTGTAGGGTAGCCATCCGGGCACGTCCTTGGTTAACTTCTCTACCTTTCCCTTTTCGTTTCTTTCTCTGTCTCTCTCTCGGCTACCAACAAGTTTTGTGAACTTGGATAACATGTAGCCCGTCTTCAGGTGTTCGTTGCGTGGCTTGAGTCAGAGGTAAGAAAAATAACAGAGCTCTAGGTCCGCCGCGATTGCCCAGCAGCTATGGCGTTGCGCTGCTACGCCCGTGGTCGCGGGTTCGATCGCGGCTGCGGCGGCCGTGTTTCAATGCAAGCAAAATGCGCGAAACGCTTGTGTACTTATGTTTAGGCACGCTTTAAAAACCCCAAGATGGTCAAGATTAATTCTATGGCCTCCCTCATCATCCTATTGTGATTTTGATATGCAAGGACCCGAATTTAATTTCCACTTCACTGGCAGAATTCTGCCTCTGGCACAAATTTGGTTTGAATCGAGATGCTGTTTGCTTCACCAGATGGTGTCGCCTATCAGCATTGTCCTTCTCTTCTGCGGACAGGCTTTAGAACTTCTACCAGCTGTTTCAAATAAAACCGGTCACTCTGTACTTCCTTGCAATTCTTACTATGACTCCTGAATAAAAGCTGTAACCTTGAAAAAAGAAAGTTTTCTTTTTTTTTTAATGCCGAGCTTATACACTGTCCAATTAGAGTGCGACGAAGGCAGCGCTACAGTTCTTAGGATTCCGGCCACGGCAGCCGCATTTCGATGGGGGCGCAATGCGAAAACACCCGTGTACTTAGATTTAGGTGCACGTTAAAGAACCCCAGGTGGTCCAAATTTTCTCAGTCCCCCACTACGGCGTGCCTCCTCATAATCAGATAGGGGTTCTGGCACGTAAAACACCATAATTTAATGTAATTTAATGTAATGCCCACTGACCTGGAGAGGCAAAGCGGAAGGGTGGGTCTAAAAATTAATTTGCAGAAAACTAAAGTAATGTTTAACAGTGTCGGAAGAGAACAGCATTTTACGATAAGTAGCGAGGCACTGGAAGTGGTCAGGGAATACATCTACTTAGGGCAGGTAGTGACCGCGGATCCGGATCATGAGACTGAAATAATCATAAGAATAGGAATGGGCTGGGGTGCGTTTGGCAAGCATTCTCAGATCATGAACAGAAGGTTGCCATTATCCCTCTAGAGAAAAGTGTATAACAGCTGTGTCTTACCAGTACTCACCTACGGGGCAGAAACCTGGAGGCTTACGAAAAGGGTTCCACTTAAATTGAGGACGACGCAACGAGCTATGGAAATAAGAATGATAGGTGTAACTTTAAGGGATAAGACGAGAGCTGATTGTGTGAGGGAACAAACGCGATTTAATGACATCTTAGTTGAAATCAAGAAAAAGAAATGGTCATGGGCAGGGCATGTAATGAGGAGGGAAGTTAAACGATGGTCATTAAAGGTTACGGGCTGGATTCCAAGGGAAGGGAAGCGTAGCAGGGGGCGGCAGAAAGCTAGGTGGACGGATGAGATTAAGAAGTGTGCAGGGACAACATGGCCACAGTTAGCACATGACCGGGGTAGTTGGAGAAGTATGGGAGAGGACTTTGCCATGCAGTGGGCGTAGCCAGGATGATGATGATGATGATGATGATGATGATTATGATGATGATGATGATGAATTTACAATTCTTAAGGACGACGAACCAGCCCAAACAGCTTTAATCTTAATTGCTGTTGGTTCTGGTGCACGTGATATCGTGATCGGGTGCAGTGGTCTCTCTTTTTTATTATTTTCTTTCTGCTTTCACTCGCACCTCTCCCAGTGTAGGGTAGCAAACTGGTTTTTTGTTATGGTTAACGTCGATATCTTCCTTGTCTTTTTCGTCTCTCTCTCGGTCTTGAAATGAAATAATAGCTTGCGTGTCCCAAAATGTCGTGCCAAGCAACAGCAGCTTTCTCCTTGTAATTCAAACGCTTCGTGCTCCGTCAGCCCATTCTAAGGCGTCCATCTTGCTGCTCTTTAACTGTCTACGTTTCAAAAGAACTGTGCAAAAAAGAAAGAAAGAAAGAATGCCGTAGGAGCCGTCTCCCATCTGGTCATTAGATACCTGAAGGCGGTATAGAGAATGTAACACTACTTCCAAGTCATTAGTGCCTTCTGCAGCTCCCCCTCTCCCCTCTCTTCCCTTAGTCCACCTTTGTTTTCAGCTCTTCTCACTACAACCGCGCACAAAACATAAACAGAATTGTACACACTGCAAGCGTTTCGCCGTGACAGGTGAACAGACGGACGTTTGCCATTTATGGTGTCGGACTAACGACCGCGCAGCTCGCGTGCACGCTTATCGAGGCTCGCGCTGGAAAACGGCCGTTAGCGAGTTGCTCCACATTTTCGCCGATGATCTTGCTTCCCCTTCTCGCTTCCAGCGTAAAGAACGCGCATGCCAGCGCGGTAGCCACGGGCATTTCTTCCCGTGTGTCGCCGTAATTGGCGCACACGGCAACAAAGGGGACATATCTGGGCTGCCAATTTAGTTCATGCGCACCAAGAATGGTACGTTGCGTTCGCGCAGGACCGTACGCACACTGGAAACTGCAGCACACATTCACGGGGCAGCGCTCTACATTATGTCTACGCGCGCGATGATAAATCAAAAGCAAGGAAAAAAAAGAAAAGTGGCGGAGTAGTAGAAATAGACGACTAACGGCTGTTGTTATCTCGCGATCTGAGTAAGCGATCGCCCCTGAGCGCCCCCGGAGAGCGTACGAAATGTAAATGCTTGCAAGGCGCACCAGGAGGCCGCTGTGCCAGCAAAACCTCGCTCATTTTTTTCGCTCACGCGGGTGCAACAGTAATTCTCGGCCGAAGTAACGACTGGTCACCGAGTTATTTTTTCCCGGCTACCCAGGCATGCCTGGGCCTCCTCCCTGCTGCTTTCGTTGATGCTTCTACGCTTCTATGTTAGCCACACGAGTCACGCGCAAGGACAGTGATGGGGACATTTATCGTGACCTTACACTTTGTATCGTGCTAAAGTGACGAGAACAGCTTAACTTCATCGACTCTATCGGTACACCGTTAGCACGCTACACTTTGGTGAAACATGCGTATCTGCGTGTTTTGTGCCAACTGCTCGACCCTCATGAAAGTGAATTTAGAGAACCCATGGATAGCCTGCAGGCTTCTTGTAGACCATTTTGCTTCCTTATATACTTAATATTCTGGCTATATATAAAGTCTGTATACCGCTCATAGGCGTAACTCGTTGTAACTCTCCTTCCTTTTGCTTACTGTGGCACATATAATTGCGACCAGATTGTTTTCCAGAAGTCTACGGGCATCAGTTGACAAAAAAGTGTAAGGGATTGAGGATAAAAGCTGTCTATAAAAGTGTATAATCTTCACAGAAAGGATCCTGTAGTTTTTCCGCATGCAGGCCATCTAAATATTCTTTTTTTTTTTTGTGAGCGGAAACATCAGCAGTCATAGTTATACCTCATCTATCAATCGCATAGCGGTTATACAAAGAAAAATGCAAAGACCTCATAATCCTTCCTCTTCGTGATGGAAGCCATAGGGATGACAGGAACGATGTCTCGGATGGTGTCTCTGGTGTTGTCTCTTGTGAACGGTGACTCCGTATCTCTGATGCCTCAGAGATAAAGAGGCTGGCCTGCTGCGACGTGCCCTTGCCAGTCACCCTGCAGTTGTTAAAGGGTACAGTAAAAAGAGGAATATTTATTTCTTACCAATGCATTTTGCATCACTAAAATGAAGGAGTATGTTCGGAGAACTGAAGTTTGGAATACGATCAAGCGTACCACCACGTTCGCGGTATAGCGTTACCATGCTACCTCTTAGTGAAACATGCGTATTTGTGTAAATGTCTCATGCTCATTGCTCACTAGCAACGAAAGTGACGAAGATCACTCTCTAACGAAGTGATCTCAGTACACTCTCTTTCTCTCACTCGCACTCTCTCTTTATAACTTTATAGCCTCATGTCATTTCTGTCTGTTTATTTAACAATAACATCTTATGGAAAACGCCGATGACGAAATTTATGGGCATTTCCAGTATCATCGAGAGAATCAATCAATCAATCAATCAATCAATCAATCAATCAATCAATCAATCAATCAATCAATCAATCAATCAATCAATCAATCAATCAATCAATCAATCAATCAATCAATCAATCAATCAATCAATCAAGAAGCAGCCCTTTCAAGAAGTAGGTCGTCGGTGACCTGTGCCCGGACCTGCAAAGCAAGTCGTGCTGAAGGACACGTCATTCATATAACTCCGCGCATACATAAATAAGCGTTCCAAGAGGGAGAGGAAACGCACGGAGATTAACCAGAAGCAAACCTACGTTTGGCCGCCCTGCAAGTTGGTTGGAGGTTGGTTGGGTAAAAGGTTAGTTACACTGCAAAACACTCAGCTATACGGGGCAATAATTTTAAAATTTTACGGAATGTTTACAAATCGTCTGTGGCAGATAGCAGAATTCTCGTCCTTGAGGTGCATTATTTGAAGAGGCTGACATTATTAACCCGAGAAATCGAAAGTCGTATTCAACTAATTATCTAATGATCACCTAAATTAATTACATTACGACCCATATTGCTATTTATGACCCATATTGCTTGGGCAAGCAATATTCACCTCTCTGAATAATTCAGCTCAATCACTACAATTATGCCATCTGCAACACGATATTTTTAAAACATTTGTAAAGCGTATATACAGGGTGTTCT
Source organism: Dermacentor andersoni (assembly GCF_023375885.2). NCBI lineage: Eukaryota > Metazoa > Arthropoda > Arachnida > Ixodida > Ixodidae > Dermacentor > Dermacentor andersoni. The sequence goes on from NC_092817.1 coordinate 45,806,110, forward strand.
TGCAAGTAACTTGTGCCAAGGATTTAAAGAAAGTGGTTAGCCGCAGCTGAATGAAACCAACGGCATAAGGTTTGCAGTCATGTGGCGCTTCTTAGAGTATTCTTTTCTATTCCTCTGAATTAGTTAATTAACTAAGATGAAATATGCAAAATCTTTAATATTCAGTTTAGGGCCAAGTGTGTTTCGTTGCGTTGTAGAGACATTTCAGAAACGAGTGATCCAATTTTTTTTGCGGCCACGTACATGCTGCATGATGACTTTTGTTTTTAGTTTAAGGAATGCCCGCGAAATATGAAATAAAACCACGTTGGATCGGTTGTTTCTGAAGCCCTTCCACAACACAACGAAACACATTTGGCCCTAAAGTGAATATGAAATATTTTTCATATTTCAACTTAGTTAATTAACGAATTAAGAGGAATATTAAAAAAATACTCTAAGGAGCGCTACATGATGGCAAACCATATGTAGTTGGTTGCATTGAGCTGCGGCTAACCACTTCTTTTAATGCTTGGCACAGGTTATGTGAAACGCCGTGTAACATATATAATGAACCCGTACAGCAGGGAATCTATAGAAAGAAGCAAAGTGAATTAAAGGTGCTGAAATTATCCCAACAAAGTTGAGAGGTTTCGCGAACAATGAGAATTGGTGTTATTCTACGTTGGTTGCCATTAAGAATAAATGCAGAAATATGCGTTCTGCCCTCCCATCCTAAGCATGCCGCTATCCTTCCTTAACGTGCACAAAACGCCTATAAGCAATACAAAGAAAAGCCATAAGATTTATTTATATTAAGTACAAGTGTAATGTTTCCCCGCCAGAACTTCTTAACAAAGCTTGCCTCAAGGTCATTTACAAGCGTGCTAAATTCCTACACCTGAAGTTTCTATTCCACCTCGTTAATGAGGGTTACAAACTAAATAGTCGTACATATGTATCTTTCTCTCTTTACAACTTTTACAACCTTCTCTCTTTATTTTCTTCTCCTCCTCCTCCTCTCTGAACGGCGCAACACTAGAACATCCTAAACGTTTAATTTCATATTAGCTTCCGCACTGACACATTCAGGTATTCATTCTTTCCTGAGACAACCAGAGATTGGAATTTAATGCCCAGAGAGATACTTCCTGCATGCGCCTTTTTGCCGATGACTGCATAATCTACCGTCCTATTCACACGACTGACGATCACTTGAAACTTCAAGCAGATCTTAACCTTATGGCTAACTGGTGTAACAAATGGCTCATGACACTAAACTTTACAAAGTGCGAGGTGATGTGCTTCAGCCGAAAATGTGTAAATTCTAAATATTCGTATCATCTTAATAACACTATGCTTTCCCACACTTCATCATATAAGTACCTTGGTGTTGTTCTTACAGAGAATCTTTCATGGGCCCCACAAATCACTTCTACATGTGCCAAAGCATCCCGTTCTCTTGGCTATCTACGACGCAACTTGCGAAATGCCCCGCCAAACATTCGAAAACTCGCTTTCCAAACATTCATTTTGCCACAGTTAGAATGCGCCTCCCCAATTTGGTCCCCTCATTAAAATTACCTAATAAATATGACGGAAATGGTGCAAAACAGAGCAGCCCGGTTCATATCCCGTAACTACAGTATGAACTCAGGCATGGGCGCTATAACGTAAAACTATTCCAAACTTTTCTATTCCAATTCTGTTATCAGCCCTCCACGATTGGTCAAAAAATTTTCGACCACGCCCACTTCACCTGTCTGTCACGCGACGTCACGAAAACCGCGATACCTCCCCATCTGATATGATGTGTACAAACTGATTATGCATGATTTGACAGAAAAAAGAAAAACAGTTATTTCTGATTCGACCCTTTTTCGCCATTAGCCCTTGGCTATTGGTAAAAAGTTTTCGGGCTGCACCCACTTCACCTGCCTGTCACGCGACGTCCCAAAACCGCACAAACTCACCGCGTCAAAGTGACGTGTACGCGATAAAGATGCAGTAATATGCCGAACAAAACTGAATTTTCTTCGGAATAGCCGCAGGCTGCCCCGTTCCGAAAGGAATAAAAGATGGCGGCCGCCGATCGCTGAGACACTGGCTACTCGCACCTGACGGAGAGCATGGGTGTATTTGCGTATAATAAAACTTCTTGCGTGGCCGTGTAACGTTTTCGAGCCCTTTCATCACGTTTACCACCTCATTCTGCCAACTCTTCTTTGCTGAGGGTCAGTTTTAGTATCATTCTTAAGCTTCCGTTGCATGCCGCCGGGATTTTTGACCAGGCACCACAAGCTACATAAGGGAAAGCCGACCAATCGCAGACGCCGGCACCACCCTCTTCATCCGGTTATGGATTTTCAGTGCACAGGCTCTGCCCCAGTGAATTCCTCTCCACTTGAGCGTTCTACTCGCCTCTTGTCAGCCAATTAGATACGACAAGCAGCTCAGTGTAGGCAATGTTATTCGTTTTTCAAGCAAACAAAAGTGACCTCCTATGAACCAGGAGAGCGTTTGATTGGCCGGTTCAGACAACCCTGCGGGTCACCACCCGGTGCTTGCGTCGGTGGTTACGCAAATTTAACGCCAGGATATTGGAACAGTTTTACGTTATAGGGCCCCATTACACAAATTAAACTAGACCTACTGTTGCCGCCATTAGATATCCGCCGCAACATCGCTCTTCTCTGCTTATTCCACAAATATATTTACACTAATAAACGAACCCGGTTACAACTACAAATACCCCACTCTTTTTCACGCAGATTACATAATCAGTTCAGTTTCATGCGCATATACGGTAAAACAAATGCATTTAATTCATCTGCACTACCACGTGCCATTCGTCTCTGGAATGACCTCCCTGATAACATAGCCTCCATATCTAATCCCGACACGTTCCGCTCTCAGTTACTCATGCTTTTCCCATTTAATACCGTTCACGAGTGACCAATCTAGCGTATGTTATCGTGTATTTTTGCCATGTTCTATATCATTTTCGTAAACGGTATTCCTTTGCTCTGTTAACAGTAACAAGTGTTCGTGTGCCTTCAGATATTGCTTTGTATTCCTAGTGCCTTCAATATTGTGTAACACGGTAATCTTTTTATAACACTGATCCTGTTGGAAATTTGTACTTTTTATACCTTTACTGTTTAATATGCCCCCCTTACTTTATGCCCTGCCATAGGGCCTGTAATGTTCTTTTGAATAAATAAATATAAAATTTGCTCGCCTGACAATATTCTTCCTATGCTTGAATAATATGTCTATCAGTATGTATGGTGATTATAGAGGTCACCTACAGGCATTGAATTTTGTGTTGAATTGTTTTCGATGTATTCTTGTTAACTTCAGTATTAACAAGTGCATAAGTTTGTCATTCATATTTTGATGCAACGTATTTTCTCATCTCCTCCAACAGCCTCCATGTGGAGACCAGCCATACGTATGAAATAAATAAATAAATAAATAAATAAATAAATAAATAAATAAATAAATAAATAAATAAATAAATATTAGGAATGTCTATCCCCGAGCAGTGGCGTTGCCTACGTCTTTTTCTTTTCTTGTTCTTCACTTGATAAGCTCATATCTTTTCTTTGTTTCTAATGTTTCCGTCTGTACGTATCTGGCATGCAGTTAATAAACGCTCCATTAGAAGCTCTCCAGGCGGCAAGCGTTAGCAGAGGAACTGTTCGAGGTGAAGGCTATACGCGCAGACACAAAATAGACCTGTTTACTCACTATTTTTTACTGTTGTTCTTCGTGACGGGAACGTTCTGTGTTGTCGCGCATGCTTCATTCTGCCGTATACTAGAGACACGACGCTGTCAAGCTGCAACGCACGTCGTCTTTTCTACTCCCTTCTCTCCTGCCTTTTGCGGGGGAAACACATTATTCTTTTGTGTACCCTGTTCTATAACGTCCTCTCCTGCTTTGATCGTCAGATATTTTTTTTAGCGTCTTTCTGCAATGCGCGCACTGAATCGTGCCGTGCCGCTATGGGAACGTGTCGTCGCTGCGTCAACTTTCCATGCCCGGCGCCCCGGAAAGATTGCACTTGGCGCTGGGAAATCGATACTTCACGAGAGTCCCGGCGGTTTGTCGCCGCCTTGGTGTCCACTCTATGCGAGTGCGCCAGCCTCTGTTTGACGAGCAGCGCAGCATCGTGTGTGGCTCTTCCCTTTTCTTTCTTCCGTGGATTTTTGTTTCCTCTCTTCATCTTTATCTCGCTCGTTGCTCAGGGCCTGTTTGGTAGTAAGAGGGAGTGGATGATCCGTCCAAATGTTTGCAATCAATTTCGGCACGCTGTTTACGTTGACGGATCACGACCCCCCGGCGCCGCGAAGCAGCAATCTCGGAGGCACGACCACAAATAGTTATACCGAGTGCGTCTGCGTCGTCTGAAGGCCGCCCTCCTTGGTTGCGTGAAGGGACTGTTACTTCCGTCTACCGAAAGGCGCGGCGTTGTGTACGCGCACTCCCATTCACTAGCTACTGTGTTTCGGCCGATGGGGAAAAGCCTGTGTGCCGAAGGAAACGTGGCTGTTTTGCCTAGCTGCTCTGATGGCCGTAGCGTGACATTACTAGCACGGAAAAGGAAATGAAGCCTGCAAGTGAGCTTTGCTGCTGCTGCTGTTGCTGCTGCTACAACGAGAATAGTGACAACTACTACTACTGCTAGCAATAATAATAATAATAATAATAATAATAATAATAATAATAATGCTGATGATGGTGGTGATACGGACTAAGCTCAGTCATGGTGTCCCATACACCCGGTGTGATAAATGAAGTCTCTGCCAACTTCGTCTATAATCGTTCTGCAAGCAATCTCACTTGATATGATATTTTAAGGACAATAATTTTATCACGGAGAAGCGAAAGAATATGTAAATTATCCTAGCGAGTATTAACCAGCTTCTTTTTTATCCCGTCAGAAGTGAGAAGGGCACGCCTTGTACAGAATTTCCATACTTGTTTCGCAGCTACCTGGAAAAATGGAGATTTAGCATATAAATGCGTAGGCGGTTGCAACGTAATACTTGACGCTGAATTGCGCAGCGCGATAAACTCTTTGGTGCCTATTAAGACGCTCCTGTCCTAGCACGTTAATTGCACTGTAGGCTTACTTCCGTTTCCCCAACACAACAAGGCACACAACAAGTGATCTCATAGTGAAATACCGGTTTAGGCTCAGCGAGTATACTGAAAATTGTCTTAGCAGCTTCGTAGTTCAAGGGAACGCCACCACGGAACATCGTTTCCGTTTCCGAAGACTTATCTATCGTCCGCATAGTCTGCCACACTCCATAAACCGAATTATGTGTCATATTTGCATTTCGTAGATATCATAAAAACCAAGCAGTTCAAAATTTTGAATGATAAGGAAGATGAAAAGAATTAATAAAATAGTCGAGTAAACATTCAGAATATCGATGTGCTCCCGCAAGTTCGCGGGGATCGTTGTTTCCTAGGCTACATTTTCTTCTTTTGCCAGCACTTGAACAATTGCTCCCTTAAAGTTATTTCAACGGCGAAGTGTATATCTCTCAGCCTTTTAAAGGGAAAATTTTGTTCTTTAGCTGGGATAATTTGTCAAACTCTCAATAAATCTTAAAATCAAATAGTGAACCATGGGAACATTTTATCTATTATCGGGATTTAGGATATTTGTTCGAACTGTAGCGCAATGTCACCGATAGGTTTTTCCTTGTCTCCAGTTTAGATATGCGAAAGTTGGCGCTGTGGGGTAAAATCGAGCGGCAAACTTCAAATACAAAAAAAAAAAGAAAAGAGAGTAAGAGACCTTAGCGTCTTCAAAGAGTGTGCGAAGTTTTCAGCGTGTCTTTTGTATGCATTATCTATGAAATATCGAAGGAAATTTTGAAGATGGAAGAGAATGCGGCGCCCTGCTTTCCTTGGTTTCGCAGAAGGGCCTGGGAATCGTGAATTTGGCTGCGCCGGGCTATTTGTCAGCGCAGCTTTTGAAGGCTATTCCTGACGCTCGCCGCAATGGCCGTATACTCTCTCTCTCAGGTGCTGGCACGCGTGCCTCCCTCTCCCGCCACTCTCTCGCCTGATCTCTATCGTGGCCGTGCGGTCACGGTTCACGGAGGATCAAACCAGCGAGCGCGTGGGCTCGAAGGGCAGTCCTGGGAACTCATCCCTGTGGCGTGTGGATCGATTGTGTTCCACGCGGCGTCCTTTCCTTGTATCGCCAGGCCGCAGCAGCCGTGGTCGAATAGCGCAATGACGGGTGAGCATCGTGGTAACGGAGCAGGCAAGGCCTAGTATCGTGAATGCTCCGCAAGCATGCTCGGATTCGCAACGAGGCTGCGAGTTCCTTCAGAAAGGATTGCGGGGGGCTACTTGTGTGCCGCTTAAGTTTTTTTACCCACTCGTGTAGCTTCTCGGATAATGACTGTGGCCGCTCCACCTATCGTGCCAGCTCTTTTTTCGTTCAATGCCATGCTTGTGGGACAGTCGTTTCACGTTAATGGATTATTATACGTCCGGCAAATCGTACGTCTTTTTTGTATTTGCCCACGTAAGCTTGATGACGCTCGTCTGCTGATTCGTCGCCACCTACTGAAGCAGCATCCAGATCAGCGCGTCGCAAATGGAACGTTCCCGCCCCGTGTTCGCGGTCGAGTCTTGCCTCGTCACGCTGGAGCACAACTGCTCAAGCTGAGGGTTGGTTGCGTGAACGTGCACGAACGTTTCTACAGACAAGGGCGTGTGGCAAGTCCATTGTGTACGTCTTGTGGCTGCTGCGAGACACATCAGCACCTTATATTTGAGTGTTCCGCTTTCAGTGCGCAGCGCATGTCGCTAGTGAGAAACTATCATCTCCTTGGCCTGCAGTGTGCGACACTCGAGGAATGTTTGTACCCCAGTGGCTGTGCATCTAAACGTGATCAGGCCAATCGCGCCCTACTAACCTTTCTAGAGTTAACTAACTTAGGTTCACGTTTGTAGCGGGAACATTCAACATTCTGTAGTAGCGTAACCTTCAGTGACCGGCCCTACTGTCTCTGATCTGTACTGTGTCCTAACGCTTCTTCCTTCGAAGATGGGAGGTGGCGGGTTCAAACACCTTGTAGTGTATATTGTGGACCGACTACCGGTGAAACCGTGATTGCGTGCAGCTGTACTTGGCTTGTCATCGTGGATCGCACAATTAGCCGCATAGCGAACTAGCCATGGATGTGATTGATAATTGTGGAGGCTGTTCGACAAGCGTCACTTTAATTCCGGCTGCAGAGTCGAAACTCGGCAGAACAACGTGCGTAGTGTACTGTGTTCTACTTTAGTCTTTAGATTTGTCCTGTTGCTCTTCCTTTCCTCTTTCCTTCCCTCCTTCCTATCTTCCATTTCTGTGTTGCTGTCACCTTCCTTCAGAAGAGTAGGCAGGCGTTGTGCCCCTTCCGGTGGCAGTTGCCAGCCTGCTCCTCGCTTTCCCTTTCCTGCTAACTGTGTATATATGTCCAAAACAAATAATAATAATAATAATAATAATAATAATAATAATAATAATAATAATAATAATAATAATAATAATAATAATAATAATAATAATAATAATAACAATAATAATAATAATAATAATAATAATAATAAGACTATACAGAAAGGGAGCTGCTGTGTACTGCGTTATAGATGCTGGTTGGGTGGCCACCGTCAGAATGAGGTATATTAGGACAGTGCCCATAAGAGACTTATACGTGATAAAGGCAGCTAGAGCACTAGTTCACTTCCTGCCGTCTACGGGCCTGCGAGGTAGGCCGTATATAACATTGATGCATGCCACCGCAGAATTTTGTGCGCTGATTTCCGTTTGCCTACACTCATCTTCATTTCTTCGCATCTCCCTAGATCTATTTTCCCTTTTGACAAAGTGGGGTAGCAAATAAAACGTTTTCTTGTTAATCTCCATTTCTTTTCTCTATTTCTCTCTCTCTCTCTTTCTCTCTGAAATAAGCGCAAATCACATGTCCGTACGCTTCAATGATGAAAACACATGTACGTCTTACGAAAGATAGCTTACCGTTACTTGGAAGATAAAGCGGGAAAAGCTCTTCTCTGAAGCAAACGCGCGCACTAAAAGAAACTCGAATAGCTTAATTGTTTTTTTAATGAATGGGCTGCAGGAGATCTTCAGTAACTTTTATCCCTTGGACTAAACGCTTGACAGCCGCACTCCGAGTGCCGCTCTTAAGCCTCAATTTTTTTTTTTTAAATGAATGTGTCTGCCTCACATCACCTGGCCCTCATGTGACAAATGACCTGTCTATAGATAGCGAAACAGAGTTTTGGCAGCGTGTGTGGTAACAACGATTCCAATGATTCTTCGAACTGCGAACTGCCAGCTCGAAAAACGATCAGTATGATTAAGCCTGCTCTTACGCCACAAACGAAATGCTTAAATAGCCTTGTTATTCACTGATCGCAATGCGAAATGAGAGTTACATTTCTTTTTTAACAGAAGGAACTTATTTCAGTGCCATACAAATAGGCCATTGAGGCGTTAAATAAAAGCTAATGAATATCACATTATTATAATAATTTTTGTCGCCATGGCCGGATTATCAATCGTATATGGATAATAGCGCGGATTTCTGAAGTGATGGAAGAAGATCGACGTCAGCGCTTGTGCATACGCTTTTTACCAGATGAAAAACGCAGAAGCTGAATGTTATTCAGGAGCCCTCTCTACATATCTGCATTTTTTTTCCCAGATGGTCTTGTACACAAGAATTCCAAAGCACGTGGTGTACAGAGACAAGAGGCGCCATGTCAGTTTTTTTTCTTGTGCACGCAATCTATATCGTGAACAAAACTCAGTAACCGCAGCTTCGAACAAGGTGTTGATGATGCTCTTCGTTCGTAAACCGGTAGTGTTGCTCTGAAAGTTGAAAAGCTTTCCCGAACGCAAGCTAGCGTGTTTTTCTTCGCCCTTTATATTTGTCATCTTCTCCGGCTATTACTAAATATATTCTCGTTAAAACGGCAGAACATGTGAAACCAGTGAGGTAAAAAAAAAAGAGAAAAATGTTCGGGGAAATATGCGCGACGTTGCGCAGCTTTACAATATCGATAACGAACAGGTGCGCACCAGCTGAAGGGATTTTATTCTGGTAACCTGACTGTTAAGGCAGTGACGTACCCATTTTATAATCTCCTTGTGCGAAACGCACGGGAATGACACGCGGCATGGCACTAAATCCGCGCGCATTTTGTAGCCCCCCTCCCCCCCCCCCCCCCCTGCCGTATAATTAATTCCCTTATAGGTATTGGAAGTTACTGCATAACCTAGAGTCCCGATCAAGGCACTTTTGATGAGACGTTTGGTCTTTGTATATATTTTTTTAACTTCCAAACTAAAGGTGACCTTAAATGGGAGTTGAACGCTGTGCGAGAAATGTGTGCCTCTCCCGCTCTTGCTCCTTTTTAATTAGTATTTCAGAGCATCAGACTGCTTCTTTCCTCACGCCAGTACTAACGTTCGTCCTTCGCTCTTTTCGACGCTTGTTGAAAAGTGATTACCCCGCACGGGGTATAGAAGCAACAGCGTTACGCAGCACGACATATGGCACCCGAGTATAATTCTGCCCCACGATGCCTTTTTCTGTTTCATTCCTGTGCTCATGGTCCGAGAGCGAGACGCGATCAATCTTTGTGACGAGCTGCGTGTGCCGCTGCTAATGGATGCCGGGCCGTCAGTTCTCGCAAGCGCGCTGTCTCGTGCCACATTTTAACGGCGAGGTGAAAATGAGACGAGTAAGCGGCCTTTCAACGGCGTTTATTTCAACACGGAATGTCAAGTGCCGATTCTTTTGGGATTACTTGGAGTGTGCTGCTGCTATTGAAATTTTCGATGGATGAACGCAGATTAAACGCCAGAAGTCATGGAGGAAATTCGTTCGATGACTGCGGCTGTGTAACGACAAAGATAAACTGTTGCAATTATCTGCACATTCCCTGCTGGCAAGCTGCCTTTGATGTCGCAATTGTACTCCGCGCTGTACTCTGTCGACGACAGTTTTGCTGCCTGGTTTTAAGCGGAGGCATATCGCTATAGAGTAATGGTTCACGGGAATGAAAACGACACACGTAACGGTAAGCGCTAAGAACAAGGTCAGAAAGAACGGAGGAGGAGGAGGAGGAAATAAAGAGAGAAGGCAGGGATGTTAACCAGAAAGCGTCTGGTCGGCTACCCTTTTCGGGAGGGGGGGTAGAAGGAATAGAAAGATAAGATAGAGAGAGGGAGAGGAGGGGCAGGAAAGGCGCGGTGAGCTCGCGCATGCACGTGGATTTACTTATGAGGTCTTAGGCGAAATGAACACGAGAAATTGTACTTCCACTGGCAGGTCGTGCGGTGCGGGAAGCGGATAAGAGATGTCGTATTGTAACGACCCACACGAAGATAAGATTAAGTAAGACGCAATTAGGGGCAGTAAAGAAGCAGACAGACCGATGATAATTACACTGCTGTCACATGGCCACTTGGTTATGCTTTACTCCATGACGAATGAACGATGTGACATAATTGTTTTCTGGCAAGCTTGTTTTCCATCATGCTCAGCCAAAGTGGAGCCTTACGGGAAGGTTGTTTCAAGGTTAGAAGACATACCTATAACACCCCAAAGCAACCCCGGAAGTCAATCCATATACGAATGAGCGAAAGCTCACGAGCTGGCCGAAAACACGAAATAATGTAATTGTTGCAGTCTGCTGTGACTTGACCACATCTTGCTTTCTGGATCACAGTCCACGTTGGCAAAAAAAAAAAAAAAGAAAGATTGAAGGTTACCATCAGCGTGCCTTGTGCTTTGATGATCAAGCAAACGCCAAAAGGAAGAAAGCCCAGAATCAGTACAACTAATAACGTTAAGCCAAGTCACCCAAGGGATTGCTTCAATATTCATTGCTTTCAAGGGAGCCTGAAAAGTACACAGAGCGCATAGGGGGAAAAAAAGAGAAAGAAAAGAGACAAAGATTAGGTCTATTATGAAAGGAAAAGAAAGGCGGTTGGTTATATGTACAGGTATAAAAAACAAATCCCGTTTTGTTTTTTTAAACGTTGCTTTTAAAGTCGCTTTCCCAAGAACCTTTCTAAGGCCCACCAGGCCAGTATATACATATGGCAGTAGATATGGAATCTAGAACGACTGCGTTAGCCGGCGGAGGAGATAAACAAAGAGCAGCTACAACAGTTCAGGGTCATTTCCAGCCAAGGACCACGCCACCTCTGAATTGAATTCTGTGGCCTAACGTCACCCAATTGCACAGTGGTCCGAGATACACGCCTTAGCGGAGGGCTACGGATTAATTTTGATCACATTGGATTCATTTAGGTGCACCTGAATCCACTTGCACGAGCTTCTTTTTCTAAATTTCGTCAACATTACTATCTGGCCGGTCGTCCGGGAATTGAAACTACGACCTCGTGCTTATCAGCTCAACACCATAGCCGCTGAGCCACCACGGCTGGGCCACGACGCTTCTGCATTCAAGCTGCTGGGAGCAACTGCGATGCAGAACTTTGAAGCAGAGCTTTGCAAAGCCAGTGAAGTAATACGTCCCTTCACGTTCCAGTACGTGAAGACTTCTTTCCAGAACAGCTGAACGCTCAAATTTTGTCGAGGAGGGGGAGGAATTGCGTCAGCGACTGAATTGGATCGCACGTGCGAATGACATCTACTATATTAATGGTCAAGAGGTGATTGCGGAATACACAATACGCGAGTTCCGCAATCAAGCCGCAAGGTATCTCTTTCAAGATGCCGACCCCTTCATAACGCATAAAAACGCATCTGCCACGACCATCCCCATAAGGAATCAAATTGCAGGACGAACGATGACACCAAAAGGAACACTTGATTCAAGCGGTTCAGTTAGGGCATATTGTAATAGCGACATATAAATTATCCTGTCAGTGCACTGAAAGTAACGATGGGCTCATTCATTAGAATAACTGATCGCGTTTTCTTTAATTATTGAGGCGAAAGTGAAATAAGCAGACTTAGTAATCCTACAATCAGTGAGGCTATTCCTCGTCACATAGCACTGATAAAACACGAAACTAACCAAAATAAAAACAAATAATAACATAACGTCCAAATACATGTCACAAGATTAGAAAATCAGACACGAAGAGAGCTAGGAAAAGTTAAACACAGTTAAATGCGAAGTGCGTTCATTCCTCTGAGGCGTCATTCATATATAAAACGAGGCGAGGTTGTCACGTTTTGGAATTGACGCCATTGTATCCCGTCTCAGCATCTCATTGAAGTGCAGTGAAAGCTAGGGCTTGTGTCAGCCAATTAGCAACGTGAACCGGCTGCATGATGCACTATTAAGCCTTCTTTGATGATTCTGTTCAATCTGCATAGGCGGTCAGAGGGGAACAATAGAACAGCCCTCCTTGTAGGACCGCGCTCACAAAACACTCTTGCGCTATAATTGTTTGCAAGAGCAAATCGTGACCAATCTTGATGCTGGACATATTACTAGAGGTGACGGCCAACCAATGAATAAGAGCACTCACGAACGAAACAGTTTGTGAATTCTACAAATGTAGTATCACTCCTCACTGGGTAACGAGGTCGCTGCCCTCGAATGCAATGGAGAGGAATTCAGACCGCAATTTCTTTCCATTTCACTTGATGCTCTGAACTCATGCGCTGTCGAGACAATGTACTTCAACGACCTTAGTGAGTGTTACCCGTTCGTCTGAAGCCAGCACCCTTCCCTGTCGAATGCGTCGCCTTATATCTTGCTGTCCCTATATTGTCGGTAAGCCTTAGAGCTCCGCGCAAGGCGTCAAGACGTCGCGGCGCCCTGCGCTGGTCGCCGGCGCGTCGTTCGTTAACCTCTGCTGGTAGCCGCTGGTCAAGCTCAGGGGTGCACGACCTCGGATGGGCTTCCCGCGGCTCCGGGCCCGGGGCCTGCGTTTTCTCCGCGCCACCAGAGTCGTCGCTGCGGGAGACCCACTCAATGCCACGCTGCTCGCCCACGCCCCCCTTCGCTGCCGCCGCCCTCGCCGACAAGTGCGACCGGCGGGCTTTCCTTTTCTCTGTGCCGGCTTGCGTAGGCGGCTTACTGGCGTTTTCGGAGTGCCGTGTTCTCGCGAATACACCAAGCACTCCTGTTTATGGATTACGGGATAGTTTGCACTTCAGCTAGTTGATTCATTATGACTAAGAGCGAGAGAGAGAGAGAGAGGAAACGCAGGTATGTTAACCAGAAGCCCGTCCGGTCTGCTATCCTGCACTGGAGGAGGGAATATAGGGATGACGAGAGAGAGAGAGAGAGAGAGAGAGAGAGAGGACAGTGTTGCGCACATTTGAAGGTCTGCGCCGAGTCTTTAAACGGTCGCCAAGGCGTGTCGATTTGAGATACTGCAATAAAGCTTTCGTGAATTTCTGTGCTATCAGCGCGCACGGCCATAGTCCAAGGATCTTCATTTAGGAAAATTGTCTAGAATCGACCCGGTTCGATGTTGTCCGCAGAGGTTCGCGCTCTACGTCGTACCGGGTACAAAGACACAAAATTCGTTCAATAGTTTCTGTTAGTTCCGAGCCGGAATGGAGGATGCACCCATGTGCGACTCTTAAGGAACTACAGAAATTATGACTAAGGAAACATATGGCGCAACGCAGACAAGGACGAGATGAGAGAAACTAGCACTGGCACAGACGTCCAACTAAACTTATTTCTCTCAGAAGCCGTCAATCCAAGCACGTTATCACATAGGGGCAGTGTGGCGTGGCCCAATCACTATGAATAGAACAAAAAAAAAAGAAGAGGGTTCTTGGGCTGGCATGTCGCCTTAACTCAACAATTTCATCCATATATCATTTTTTCTCTTTTCTTTTTCTGTTCTTTTTATGCTTGTTCTGTTCCTTCTTTTATGTGCGTGTTCTGCCGCACCACGTACGTACAGTAACTTAATTTGACGGCTTCTGACTGAAATAAAATTAGTTGAACGTTTTTCAGCAGTGTGGACTTATCAGCGGTACAAGAAAGAAAGATATACACAGCGCTGTAAAGAAGTAAAAGAAAAAACAGACGCATATCATACACAATGTTGGAATCTAATTGACGCGAGGCATGTTTGAGTCAACGATGTTGCCACAGTCGGGGCGACCCGAGCACATCCTCGATCGTCACCTGCAGCTACATGCGCCACCAGGACAAAGACGATGTATGATGCTATTCGAATCGATAATGTTGATGACACGTGTATTCAGAGAGAAGTACCACATCTATCTAAATGTATTTAAAGCTTCGTACCTTTTGTTTCGCATCGGCATATCTATTTTGGGGGAGTCGGCAAGAAAGAGTATGTGGCCAGTTGCACATACTCAGGGCCGCAAGTTGTCTACAATAGGCCAGAAAGCAGGCAGCAGCAATTTTTCTATTCGGGCACATACCTAGTGCAGCACGCTGTCTGTATATATCCAGAATAAATCCGACGAGAAAATGACAATGAGCACCAAACCTCCCAGAGGAGCAAGGAGGAGGAGGAGGAGGAGGAGGAGGAGGAGGAGGGAAAATAGGGAAGGAAAAGTAGGAAGGTCAACCAGACGTACGTCCGGTTCGCTACCCTACACAGGGGGGAGAGGAGGAAGGGGTAAGGAAAAAAGACTGATAGATGAGGATACCGATAACGTTACTATGTTACACGTTGCACGTGGTAAGACGTATCGTGATTCCAAATACCAATCTGTCGATTTCCTATATATTAAAATATCTTTGTTGTTTATTCGCTTGGGTTGTGATGCGGCATAACTTCAGTATGAATTAAAATATAAGCATATAGGACCGTTTTGTGCAGATACTGCGAGAGAAACTTATAGAATATGCTGTTCATGATCCAGCGTTCATAGCCTTCAGGTTTGTCACCATTCAATTTCAAACATCTAAGTGCATTTTCGCGAAATGTCTTTGTCCTACGGTACGTCCAAAGTAGACGTCGAAATGTCCGTTCTCGTTGATAAACTATTGTAAGAGTTGTCTATTTGCGAGTACATAGAATGCAAATAAAATAGATCGCGCGCGCACGCACGCACGCACGCACGCACGCGCACACACACACACACACACACACACACACACACACACACACACACACACACACACACACACACACACACACACACACACACACACACACACACACGCACGCACGCACGCACACGCACGCACGCACACGCACACGCACGTACACCGCAAGGGATGCGATGGGTGAGAGCAACGAAAAGAATGAAAAAAAAAACAGAAAAAGAACCACACACACACACACACACACACACATACATACACTACAGAACTCTTTCTGTGGGCGCTGTAACGCAGTCTGCGAAGGCATTGCTACTATTACATTCTCACCGTCCCATGCTACGTCATTAAAACTTCTTTCTGGGCGATTTGGTGCATACTTGGCATAAAAATAGTTACAGCGCAATCACATGCAACCACAAGTGTGAAGGACGGGACACACACAGTGTTAAGTCACAATTTGTCACGAAGTCCGGTCTCTTTTAAGTAACGCAACAGCACCTTCGTAGCGGATGGCGCTGATATTCGCGTAGGCCAGTTTCCAAGGGTGCTGTTTTCCGTTATTGTGCGCGTGTCCAGTTGGTCTAGGGTGGCTGAGAGGGGCCCCCTTTGCGGCTTGAAACGAGGGCACTCACGACGAAAATGTGCGATTGTTTCGTTGCACTCGCAAAAGTCAGAAAGTGGGCTGTTGGCCATTCCGATCAGAAAGGAGTACGCATTTGAAAATGCTACTCTAGCAAAAAACGGACTATAATGGTGCAGTTACGTCGTACAAGGTAGTGGCGGAATACGGAGCTGTAAATTAGGGTCCAAGGTATGGAGTCGGGCACTTGTGAATTCGAATGGATTCCACTGAGTTATTGTTAGGTAACGCGCAAGCGCGGAAAGTTTTTTCCGCTGCGTTGCATTCGAAAGAGGAATGACAACACAGTTGACGCCGTCATGAGCAGATAGGCAGCTGCATCCGCTCGATCACTGCCATGTATGCCACAGTGACTAGGCAACCACTGACATATTATATCGTGTCCTTCGTCAACGATGCGGTGCACTTCTCTGGTCTCTGGGACGAGATGTTCATGTGATCCATGGCGCACTTTGTTCGAGAATTAACAAGTAGTGTTCGGGGTGGAATGGCGGGGTCAAGCTTACTGCAAATATATTAGGTTAGGTCTGCAGTCTTAGAACAAACGAAAGTCTTGAAAACTTGAAAGTTATGTATGTGTTCGACATTTGTTCGTTATACAGCCTGGTGAGTGAAAGGAATAAATCAGAAATGCATTTTTTGTTCTGGTCAAAGCAATACGAGTGAAAACGTGACGACAATAGCCAATTTGCGGAGCGATCTCTTGCATGGCATCTACGAAATATGTTTTATCTTCGAAAGGCATCTTAATTTAGTATACGATCCACGAAGCCGACACTGAAGCTTTACCTTAACGTATACTGTCATATGTACAGCAAAAAATGTAACTTCGCAAGATCTAATGAAAATTCCGACAGAGAGCAAACACGAAACAGAGAGAGCAGACAGCATGATTATAACTTAAGAAGTTCACCCGACGGTAAAGCGAAAAGCAGTTTCAAATGTTGACGGCTTATGCAAAGAATCGCTTTTTGTCATCGGCACTGACGACAATAACGAGGCGCCCTTCCTTAACTGTGACAAATAACATTTACTTTGCAAAATTGGTTTTGTCAAGAAAGCAAAAACAAAAGAAAAGCAGTCGATTGCCTTAAACTTTCCCAAAGTTTTCAACAATTCCTTTTGTACACATATAGTGTCCTCGAGACGTATTGCACCAGACGCTCCTATTGCTTTTCGAGGTCGTCTGAAGCAACAGACTGGTGCAGTTCTTCGTGCCGGTAGAACAGAAAAAAAAAAAAAAAAAACTCCTTATTTAAGATAGCCAACCGTTCTTTCGTTAGGTCAGGTTTTCTTTAGGCGACGTAAATCTCAAATTGATCTCCACGAGCGATCCCCCTATATCACAACAAACGAAGCCAGCCTCCTTCGACTTCGCCCATATTGAACGATATTTTTTCCCCTTCACCGACCTCCGGTCGACGGAAAAGAGATCGGGCGGCGGCTTTGTAAAATGAGTTTTCGCATTCCTGGTGATGTTAATTATTTTCCGGTAGCCACTCTGCATAATTTGCACCTACAACTACACTTCAACCCATCTTCACTCTTTCCTCGACTCCTCACAGTTTCTTCGCTATGGTTCGCTAAGCAAGGCGGGCGGCGATCGCGGACGCTGCTCCTTTTTTTCACACGCCCCACTCGGCTTTGCATCCTTCGACGCGCTTCTCCTTCGCAGAGAGATCCTCGAACGAGACAAGCGGAGAGGGTGGGCGACGCCACGCTTCGTTAAGCGGCCGCCTCCGAAGACTGACGCAGAAAGCCGTAAAGAAACAATCTTCCTCCGTGTCGCCCTTCGCGCCTTGCTCTCGCCCGCATTGGGTTCCAGCCGCTGCGCGTCGTCGTCTTCGCGTCCAGTTTACACAGTCTCGCCGTCGCGCGCTTATGCAGAGTTTGTGCAAATGCACGGACACTGCGGCAGTCGGAGAGTCCGGTAGTGCATTGCAGATAGCAGCGAAGTACAAAAAAGAAAAAAAAAGAGAAAGAAAAATCGAGCTTATTTCCCTAACGCGCGACCCTGCGCTGATTCGGCGAGGAAAGCGCACCCATTCGTGTCCTCTTGTGTGGCTGGCCCGTCTGGCGCCAGGGGTGTCGCAAGTTTCCAAACGGGGACTGGTAAAACGACGTCTCCGTTATTTTGTGCGCTAAAGTGGTGGGGGGGGGCGTAGAGGAGGTGGAGGAGGAGGGCGGTTGGTGAGATGTGCTGACCATCCCCGGCGAGAAGATGGAGCGCGTTACAGGAGCAGTGTAACGCGCTGTTAGCACTTGGAGCAGTTACAGGAGCTCGGCCTGCGTCTTTTATATATTCTATCGCCGCTTGGCACACGCGTGGCTTGCGCCTTGCCTGCACGGGTGTGGAATGTCGGCGAATGTCAGCGAATGTCCGCGAGCGTCTTGTCCACCTTTCCTTTGTCGACCCGTGTTGTGGCGAATACGTGATTTAGAGATACCCCATAGGGGAAGAGAATCATAACCGGCTCTCGATGAGATCCTTCGCCTTCCAGCATGCCCTAAGGATTTGCCCGTAAAGGGGTCTTTACCGGTATTGTTTGAAGTGATGATGATGATGATGTCCTTGAGTTTGGCGCTTACCCACTCGCGGTACCAACTGCAGTGTGTTGCCCAGAAAAAGACGACTGTCGGTCTCGAGCATAAAAAACGCGGTGCCTTCTTCGTTGTCATCGAGCATTTGCCGTTATACCGGCCAAGAAGATGTTGAGAAAAACGAAAGTACAAAAATATCAATGTTCGTCAGCTCGATGTTTTACTAAACTGCGCATGTATTTGATGTGATCACCTTGGTTATATATATATATATATATATATATATATATATATATATATATATATATATATATATATATATATATATATATATATAATATCTTTAAATTAGGAGGATCAAAGTGGCTATACCGAAGAACAAATTCTATTGAAATGGCTAGTGCTCACTTTCACCCGTGTTGGCCTTGCGCTGCAACGCTTAAGAGAAGACTCATGACGTTAGGCCGACAGTGTAAAAATTCCGTTTGAATTTGAATTCGGCGTCATTTAGAAAGTTTCAGTGTCGTATAGTTTACAGGACGTTTCAATTAAAACGGATTTCATATGAACTGGTAAAACCCAAACGTAGCACTATATCGTTTCGCGGAGGATCAGGGCGGGCCCGTCTGCGCGGCGGCCCAAAGACGCCATCCGCGCTGAATTAGTGCAAGCGAAAGAGCCTACGCACGGGCACTGACGCGCTAAGTGTGATTAACAAAGGCGCGCGCTCGGGCTACCATAAGCTCATCACGTCCGAGCATCCGCGGCGCCCCTTGAGCTGCCTGCGTCGCGGCGCCTGATGAAGAAATCTTTCAGCGCCGTTGTCGCTATGACGTGTCCCCGGTGGCGATACCCTGTCGCTGACGCCCTTGACACTTCCCACGCTGGCTTTTGCTATTTTTAGGCGACCGTCCTTTTCAGCAGACCGATGCAGAAGCTGAAATGAGGGTTAGCTCGAAAAAATAAAGATTTGCCTGTGTTTGTTTAGATTGGCAGAAGTTTGTGTGGGTAAGAGAGACTCGAACGGAAGCTTACTTGAGAAAGCAATGACGCCAGAGGTCCGCGAGAGAGATGTGGATGAGAAACAGAATGAACAATCCACTTCGCTTCGCTCAGCTGGAAGTTTCCAAATAACGAATTGTTAGATTTTTTGTTTGTTTGTTCTAAACCGCTGTGAATAGAGTAATTATCCCGGGAAGATCTCTCTATGGAACGATGAATACTAATGCCTGCAAAACAACCGACTATACACAAGTGAAGCGTTCGATGCGCAAGCTAAATCTAATCATGAAATAGATATTAAATCGATGTGGTTTGTGTCAAAGGTATCAACGGAATATCCATCATCCGAAGTCAGTTGATAATGCTGTACCAGCGCAGTTGATGACACAAACGAAGTAACATTTGGAATCAAGTGTCATTCATTGATTCGTTCTCATTCTTAATTGTTTCCATCTGTCACGGTGTACACATAAGTGTACTCGACTTCTTTTTGCAGTTGTGACCAGTATAGTGGCAAGGAAAAAAAGAAACCCGCGCATTATGCTGCAAGTCAATTAAACCTTCTGCTTACACAATATGGCTTGGTTGCCTCTGTAGCCTCCTCCTACTTCCGGGTCGCTGCTAAGTTTCCTTTTCACGAAACTTGCTGCACATTTCCGATTTCCTGGCGAGACTCGCTTAGTTACCCTGAATCTTCATCGACCACAGAGGCTAGCTTTCCGTTCTGCTTCAACCACTTTGGGTTGAGCGGCGAGCCGCGTCGACGTCTTTGGCGTGGGATGACGTGATATTTCGGCGCACCGTGGGACATGCTCTCACATCTGCCGCCACTCCGCCAACCCTACGCGAAGGTACCACGTGGCTGCCTCGCCGGCGCCCGCCGTCTTTCAATCAGATTCCGTATTTCTTCGTCTGGCCGTATATCGAGTCCGGTTCTTGCGCTTCCTGCCGAAGGAGCCATGAGGAGCAGTACGAGCTTCGCAACAGCTGTCACCCATACGGCGCTGCCGGAATTACTGACTCGCGAAACAAGCCCGGAGCTCGCGGTCTTCACGGAGCGAACCGGCGCGAACACGGCTAACTCTTGAGATGAAGGAACGACGTCGCGGCGCATTTGTCAGTGACGCGTTTAGCGGCTCTTGACAACCGCTAGCAAGAGAGGCTCAGCGTTGTGACTGGCAAGAGCTTTCTTTCTCTCTCACTCTCTTTCTCTCCTTCTTCTGTTTTGTTCTTATGAGCTGAAAATAGGCTGCATAACTGCGAAAACACGATTTATATTGGCGCTAAAGCACGGATGTGTGCAGTTTACTTATTTACAGGAGTAACTAAAGCATGATTGAAGCTGAAGAAAATAAGAAACTGGGGTCGATTACTCATGCACCTTGTTCGTTAGTGTAATACTCAACTCGTATCGAGTTGAAGCTCGGCCTTTCGAAAAAATAAAGTGGTTGAGCGCAGTTCCAGAAAGATGAAGGAGCTTGAACTTAATCTTCACTCAGTGAGATTTGGCACTACAGTGAGCCACCCTAGTGGCTCACTGTTGTGCCACTAGGTTGCCCCACACAAATTTCTAGGGTGGGGATGAATGGTAGGCGTACTGAGATTAGAGATTGCGCAGCAGTACTGCAGCCGAACGCCTACGCAAACACACAAGCTTATCTCGGGCGACATGGACGACCCTGAGTGCTGCGAGTTCTTGCGGCAGTGGTGGCGACGTTTTGCTTCGGCTATAGGGCTCACATGGCAGCGCTAGGCCATATTTTGAAAGACAAATTTCTAGTGGGTAGGAAAACAGTGACTACGACGAGAAACACAAGATCGATAACAACCACCACAGCAACCTTGTGGTAAAATATCTAGAGAAAATGTTTTCACAAACGGTGCGGAAAGCTCCAGATTACATGCGACAGACATAAATTCCAATGAAAACCAACTGCTCATTAATAACAACACTTCATAGGCTTCGGCTTGGCACAGCCTGTACTAAATGATTCTTTTACAAAATAAGAAAAACCGACAGCGCTGTGTGCTCTTTTGAGGAGGCTGAAGAAGACATAGGACATATCTTATATATTAGACTGCAAAATTTATAATACTCACCGTAAGAGGCTTTTTAGGAAGGTACATGCTCTGGATAGGAGACTAATATTACTAGAATCATTCCTGGGTGCATGGTCATCAATAAACTTGCAACACAGCGCAACAGTCGCATTAGTACAGTTGCTTGAAGGATCGGGAATATCTAAAAGCCACCAAGTCGTATGATTGTAACTTTGATTATGGTCTTGTATCTGTGGAACTGCTTAATTCTTTTTAACTTTTGTTGTCGTATTCCAGTAGTTTTTCTGCGGTTGTTCGAGCACGCTGTGTTTTCCAACAACGAGGCTCGCTGTACCTGCATCAACATGTACACTAAAATGCTTGTGAACTGCTCAGAAGCAACTATTTTTGTTGGCTGTACGTGAACTTTCGAACTGTTGATACAATAGTATTTTTTTCGTTTTTTGCTTAATACTTTTCTTCTCCGGCCAGATTTATGGTTAGCCACCTGGTTACCTGAGATCGTAGAGCCGCTGCCCTAGAATGACGGGGGTCCCGGGTTCGAGTCCCAGACCAGGACGAATTTTTCTTCATCTGCGAGGCTTTTCTTTCGAGGAAACTGCATGGTTTTCCTTTGTAGCAATTGGTACGATTGCGTGGATGTCCAATTTTCCTTTTATTAACACATTTATGAAGTAAGAAACGAGGAGTACATGACGCCCTCTTACAGGCGCCAACATCACCTCGAATAGAGATAATAATAATATTAAACAACTGCAACAGTAAACACAACAATGATACGATAACAACTACGTCAACACATACTTTTATACGACGAGAACAAAGTGAGAGAAAGAAAGGTCCGCACATTTCTTATTACGGCACAGAAGTCATTTCTTGCAACAGCAACAGGTTCTTAGCCAACTTCTTAAGTACAACCTTGCGATGGACGCGACTAGGTTCCCACCCGCTGCAGAGCTCTCTATTGCCACCTCCGAAATTCCTGCACAAATGTCATCACTCTCGCCGTCTATGTGTCGCGCAAAACCTCGCACGGATGACTAAGCGCGGACACTGCGTGAAAGTGCTCTGGTTAGCACATCAGACTTGCACGCGAGCACTGCCATAGAGACGTTAGTTTGAAACCGTTGGTTGGGACGGAGAGCTTTATTTTAAGCAAGTAAGCGCTCATTCTGCTACCCTCCGTGTGCATTGCCGACGTTCTTATGTAACACCTAATGTATTGCAACAACTTAGGTGTAGCACTTATAGATAAAACTGTTGAATACCACTCGTACCTATATTAGCGGATGTGTGTGCCATAGAAATGCCTGAGACGACTACATGTATACAGTCATTATGTCGCAATTCATTGTTTTACTACGCAAAACAATATGCACTCGCTGGCATTAGCGTGTGGCTCAAATGCCGTGATATAAAGGCAGATTTAATGGGGTTAGTAGAGTAGTTTGCTGGGCCAGTTGGTGCATGGTGAACGTATAATGGTTTCCAGCAAATACGGACGCGAGCACAAGTGAGTCGAAACGGACAGGACAACGCTGGGAAAACCTACCAGCGTTGTCAGCGTGGACAGGACAACCAGCGTTGTCCTGTTCGTTTCTACTTACTTGTGCTCGCGTCCGTACTTGCTCGGCGGAAACCATCATACGTTCAGATTTAATGGGGCTTATTCATTCACTTTTACTAGCACTTCTCACACTGTAAGCAACACAGTGGCGGCGTTTGGCAAAGTTTTCTTTCCATTACGGCGATTTTGAGTATGAAGATGAGGAAGTGTAAGGGCGACGACACAATAACGTCGATGACTCGGCGATGAACGCCGTCACTGTCCTCATCGGCGTAACGAAAAGGATACATTCACGGATGGACAAAACAAACACATTTTTGAGATTGCAAGTGCTGTAGCAGTAATAAGTCGAGTTGGAAATTAAGGGGTACCTCCCTCATAAAACATCTATCTCAAACAAAAGGCTGCTATCGCGAAATAGCACGCCCGCCAGCGTAAAGCATCGTAACGTAGGCCTCCCGTCACATAGCTTCGCAGTGGGGTGTTCCATGGAATACTGGCGAAAGTCGAGGAAAGAAAATGGCCTGCGACTCCTACCGAAAGGTCGCAAGGAAAACGCTCTCTCGTATAAGCGGGTTCTACCGAGCCGTAAGGCGAAGAGCTCACTTCCACTGCAATTTCTATGAAGGCAACGTAGGATGCATTTGTTGGAAGGCTTACTGTCAAAAGCACTGCGTTTTATTCCGAATGAGTGGGTATTTCGCAGCGACAACAGAAGAAAAAGGTTGAAGGTTCCCAGTGCCAATACCAGATGACCATAACCGCTGTTGCCTTACGTGGAAGTAGAATTTGCGCTTGACTTTTGTCTCACTGGGTATTTATAGGCATCGAAAAGGTTAAGGAAAGGCATTCACTCAGGGCTGACTTTATGCCTACACAAAACCTCTTTTCGCATAGCAAGCGCTGGTACGTGCTCGGATTTTATAACTCATAACGCATAGAGATGCAGCGAGAAATTGCCACTCACACATGTAGTCAACGAAGAATCGCTTCATATCAACGTTTGATTGAAAAAGACATATCCTATTTCACCGGTTATTTTTTTTTTTTTCAGGAACACGAAGAGAAAGTGGGGAAGCTTTTCCGTTCTCATATAACGTTGATGTGAATAATTCCACGTATAACGCGAAACTTGATGATTCCGGCGTGCTCACCGACGACCTTTTTATTAAGTCGTTAATTTGTTTTTAAACGTGGTGTCCGGAAGTTTCTCCTGTTGGCTTATTTCCATGCGATGACTTCAAGGACATAGCGTGCAAAAGAAAAGAAGGTTGGATGTAAGAAGTCTGTGAATTTAAGGCGATGACTGGATGAGCCATAACTTCAATGGCAACGCGGTTATCATAGCACACATGACCTCCTTTCACCTGTTACCTTACCATATGGCACGTGGGTTCACTTTGTCCAGAATTTGCTAACTACAAGAGGCTTCCTTCACCAGTAAAACAGTTCATTGATCGGCGCGGACACAGTCAAGTTCCAACAAGGTACAAGGGCACAGCACTACGGAAGCTCAGTTTCACGTGCCGATAGGTGACTCCAGAGATGACAAAGAGCCATCATGACGGTGTCGAAGCATAACCAAATTATTTCATTCGCTTTCTGCATTTGGCTCGCTGGTCGCGGTCTTACTACCTACGCATACGCTCCCTCTTTCTCTTTGTTAGCTCTCTACCATTTCAGGTCGTATAAATAGTGGGGTTTGTCAGCTGATCCCTCTAAATACACCGTACGTGTATTAAAAACACGTTTCTGGATTTATCTGATCAACGAGGAAAAAAGGAAATTGCTGATAACGTGCATTAGCACGTAAGGTGCCTTCTCGGTGGACTATACGTTGGCTAGAGTTGGCTTTGGCTTGACCTTGACCTTGTCTTTTCCACAGCGGCTGATTCCGGAGCCGAGGAGATGGAGGCCGGATCGAGCTGTCCGCCTGGTCAAGTGCCCTGCGGCAACAGCTCGTCCTCGTGCCTTCCGAGGCGGCTTCACTGCGATGGATACCCGGACTGCAGAGAAGGCGAGGACGAAAAAGACTGCAGTAAGCCTTGGTTACTTGGCTCGTGCGCGTTCCCTTGGCGTGTGTTCCAATGCGCACTTGACTTGCGCAATTTCGAAACTTAGTGCCGTTCAGAGGGGCCCATTTCTTACTGAAGTAGGCCCATAGCTCCAACTCTGTGGTCTTTGCTCTAATGGGCTCCTGATGTAGCTTTTAACGGAAATGCGTGCGTGCAGAAGGGAAATACGTATTTGCTCTATAATGTGGCCCTACACCGTTTCGCCGAAGACGCACTTAATTGTTTTTTTAACCTGCTGTGTTTCATGTATTTTGCCAACGTCGTGTCAAAATCTGCATAAGTGTCCGCTAGCCGGCAGCTGAGTCAATGAGGGAAATTTTGTGAAGTAGACTATCAAAGGCTATTTCTTAAGCGGCGTTTGCTGCCATTTCCCCGGTGTATGACAGCTTTGCAAAATCTTGCAATTGTTCTTGTTGTTTGTGTCGGAAAACAATAACGCGTACGTGCTATGGGATATTGACTAAAATTAGAGTGATAGGAAAAAAGAAGACGGAAGTTAGAGAAAGTATCGTAGATGTATATACATATATTTTTATAATGGATGGTTGAATGGATGGATGAACTTTAGGGCACGCGTGAGCGCGGAACGGGCTGCTCCCACGTCGGGACTGAGAGGCCGAGCCTCTCCGCCGCGTGTGGGCCCGCTGGACAGCCCATAACTGTTCTTCGAGGTTGGGGCCGCGTAGAACTGCATCCCAGTGTGAAGAGGTGTTGCTTTCATCGCCGCGTAACGTGGAACACCGCCAGAGCATGTGATCTGAATTCGCTAAGCCATTGCATAGTGGACATGCATTTGTTGTCTGAACTTCGGCGTAAATCCTGTGAAAAAGTAGGGGGGGGGGGGAGACTTGGGTATGCGTTAATCTGTAGAAGCCGTATTGTTAGAGCCTGAGGTCTATTGAGTTTGCACTGTGCCTGTGGAGGGGGGGTGGGGGGGGTAGATCCTCAGAGCCAAGTAGAAGTGCTTGGCAAGGTCGTTGTACGAGGAAGGAGAGTCCCGATTGTCTGTACCCCCAACATCACGCTGCCCGGTAGCTACGCGGTCGATGATCTCTCGCGCAGCATTCTGTGCCGACTCATTGAGGTTGGCTGGGGCACCCTCAATCTGTCCCATGTGGGCTTGAGATCAAACCACACACAGTCATCTGCAGGTGCGGCTTGCACGAACATTTAATAACGAAAATAACAACGAATTTAAGAACGCGTTCTTAACTGTTGCATAGACAACGCCTAGTCCGCGCATGAACGCGTTCTTAAATTCATTATTATTTTCATTATTAAACGTTCGTGCAAGCCGCCCCAGATGACTGTGTGGCTTGATCTTCTTACTTACAAGTACACCTAAGGTCAGCTCGGATATTGTTCCTTTGACAAATGCCCGAGCGGCCTCTTGTCCTCTTGTCATTCAATAAGGCCATCGCTATTGCAGCCTGCTCTGCAATCTCAGAGGACGTCGTCCGAATCGAGATTGATTCGTGACTTGATTTTCATGGTCTACGCTAACCGCAGCGAAGGCCCGTCAGTCAGCGTGGCGCGCTGCGTCTACGAAACTGTTATCCGAAGCCCGTTCACGAGCCTTTTCCAGAAGGGACTTCGCATGCACCCGACGTCTTCCCACGTTGTGTTCCGGATGGACGTTTCGTAGGATCGGGGCGACAGTGATCTGGTCCCGCTGCTGTCGAGGGACGCTGCGGAACTTTGTCTTGATGCGGGGTGAACGCCCAGCTCCTGTAGGATGTGTCTAGCATCCAGTTCATGACCTATCCCCCACATTGGGTTTGTGGCGTTGTTGAAAAAATGATCATCATCCTCATAATAATCATAATGATCCGCATCTATTCCGTCGTGTCATATTTTCTCGCCAATTACTTGCCTCGTCTTGATTCTAGCACCCCGTCTCACAAACAGCCATAATTTATGCATTGAACTTACATTACTGATCACACAAATCATCGTCTTCGTGAGTTTTCCTCGTTTCATACGCGTATAACTTTCCTGGCTTCGACTTTGCTCACGTTTAAAACAGGGGATCACAGTGCCGGTTTCAAGTTCGAGAGGTGTGGGGCTCGATTCCTAGCTCGACCAATGGCACAGGCTACAATAATGCTGACAAACGCTCTTTGAGGAGGCCTCGAGGGATCAACGAAATTGATGAGGCTCCACAAGACCAGCTACAGTGTTTCTTACACAACACCTGCAAAAATCGTGTGCTTGAACGTAGATAACTAAGCAAAACAGGTAAAAAAAGCATGAATTTACACCGTGTGAGAGAACAAGCCTGGCCATCCATCGACTGGCACGGCATCTGCACGATCATTAGTATTCAATGTCAACAGTCTCTTTATGGCGATTTCTTTCACCAGCACCGTGCGTGCTACAGGCACGGATCCACGCACAAAAAAAAAAAAGGAAAACAAACACGCAAACATACATACGCGCACAAGGATTTTTATTGACTGCATGAAAAGAAGGCCGCAGTAGAAAAAGGTGGATGTCACTGGATACATCTTAAACGGCCTTTACACTGTCCCCGAAAAATCCCATAAATCTCGAAGCGCACTCACTCTTCGGACGAGCTCATGTTGCCGTAACTCGCAACTGCAGTCATTGCCGGGAGAGCGCCTCAAAAAAATAATACACCTTACTACGGTCCCTACATCTCCAACTCGCGCCATTCGGAGGAATGAAAGGGAGGTAAAGGGGCGCACGACACGCCCCCCCCCCCCCCCCCCCCCCCCCCTCCTTAACCGTGCCCCGACGTCGGGCTGTCTTCTGACCTGCAGACGAACACGGTCCGCTGCGCTCGCCGCGTTCGCCGTGGCGCGCCGTGCAACGACCCGGCTCTTTTGCTGCCATAGTTTTCGTTAGGAAAGGTAAACGGGCCTGCCCTGTTCATGTCGCGTTTCGCCGAACCATTGTCCCGCGAGGCTGCAGCTCGTAGCGCGCCGTCTGATTAAACCAATTGCGACGGCAAAAAGGCTTTGCTGGGTGACAGGACACAACGGAGAGTATGTTCTTTCCTCTTCGGCCCAGCCGTACGCAATAAAGCTGCGAGGGTCGCGCTTATTTCTCCTCCTTGCGGCATCACATTTCTCCTGCATTCGCGGAGTCGGTTGCCTCAGCGTGCTTTACTACACGGCTCCTTGACGCGTGTCGCTGAAATCGGTGTCCCGTATGTGGCGAAATATGAGCATTGACTTCGCTTTTCGCAGATTTAACGACCAGAACGCTGAGTATGGTGTCAATGACTATGAGTACCGACGCAGAGTGTCACACTGCGTAGCGTCTAATTGAAATAGGCGTTGTTAAACAAGCGTTCAGTCATACACGTATTGCACACGTACGCCTTGGTTGGTGTCAATAAGACGACTAAGTAGCAGACGCCGTACTGGCACGTAAAGGATAGTCTGGAACAGTGCGCGCTCTCGTGACTGGCCTGTGCAGACAGCATATTGCCCAACGACGGGGTCTTGCGGTTCTCCAATTCGGACACCAATGCTCGGTGTACGAGTGCCTCTGCATTCCACCCCCATCATAGTGCAGTCGCCTCTTCTGGGAATCTAACACACGACTGTCAGCAGCGAAAAGCCATAGTCATTGAACCACCAGGGCGGACAGCATAGATTTATGATGTTAAAAACTAGCGCAGACTCGTGGTGTTGACTAAAATTATGAATGAAAAATAAAGTGAGACGTTCTGTGTAGATGACCAAAACTGTACGTTATTGCTATTCATGTACAGAAGCCGCCTGATTTCGTTACTTTCTCACAGATCAAGCAACTAGAAATGAGCTAGACATCCTCTGAACTACAGATACCACTGGCAATGTTTCACTGCAGAAAACTAGATAATTTTTAAGAGGAAGCTTTAGCTCGGGTGCCCCTATCTAAATACATGTAAAATGAGAATTTGTTTTTCTCGGCAACCACTGCACCAAATTTCATGAGGTTTGTTGCATTTAAAAGAAAAACTTAAAATCTAGTGACTGTTGGTTCACAATTATTGATTTAGGTCATAAAGTTCTTATTAAATATTGCCAAAATCGAAAATTTTCAAAAAACAAAGCTATCAAGTTTAAAACTCTTTAACTTAGCAACCAAAAATGATAATGCAATTAATCTGATAGAACATCTAAAGCGGACAAAATTGATATGTTAGATAAGTGAATCTCAAAAAAATTTTCTAATATGGAAATACAGCTTTTGCAGAACCCTTGTAAACGGCGTAACAAATTCACGTAATATGTAAAATGACATAGCGAATTTGTCCGCTTTCAATGATCTAATGGATGCTGTTTACAGAACCACGATATCTATTCTTGATACAGAGCTATGAATTTGTAAACTTCGTGCTTCCATTTTCTTAAAGCTTTCGCATTTAAAAAAATTCTTGCAAGAAGATTCATGCCCTAAATCAAAATTCCGCTTCCAACACTCGCTAGAATTTAACTTTCTCTCTCAAATGCAACAACTTCCATTATTATCGGTCCAGGGATTTTCTCGGAAACACGTTTTTGCGTTTTACATGTATTTGAACAGGCCGCGTCGGAGTTGGGCCCGAGCTAAAGCTTCCTCTTAAGAAGCACGGCATATGATTCTTTACGGCACGATATGCTAATTATGGCGTTTTTTTTTCGACATTCGAGTGTAAGTCCGTGACCTGAAGACGTGTGGCATGCGCCGAGGCATTGAACTTCCCTGCAGCTCCACTGGAGTTGGCGATCTGTCGCATCTCTACCGCGACAACGCGACGCCTTGGTGTTGCTACGGTACGCGAGCGCCGGTTATTCACGTGGTATTTTTCAATTTTCGCGGTTGTCTTTATTATCCGGAACAAATAAATGGGGGCAGAAAGTACCGGGCTGAATACACGCGAGCGTCAAATTACTTTCGCTTTCCTACAAATGCTTCATTCACAGCAGTGCATTCAGAGCAGTAAGTAAAAGGAAAATTAGCTAATTGCAAATAATTAATAAAGTGGATCTACTCGACTGTGAACAATATGCACTTAGTTATATTCGTGTAGAACGGCCCGTATCTTTTTTTAAATATGGGATTCGTCATAGCTAAGACAACTTGTACATGGTGTCCCTTAAAGCTGGAAGCAGACTGACGAGCCCATAACATTCAGAAGCCATAAATTAGAGGACACCACCAGTTCTGAAAGCACGGCCGGCGAAACCACTTGCACTGGCCAGACCATTTCTAGGGCTTCTATTATTCCACACAATTTTGACAATTCGGTTTCGTGCGGTCTGTTCGTCTGCTTGGACGGCAATCTGCTTCAAAAGATGTCATGGGAATAAGCTTCCTATTCAGACGGACTTGGTAAAGTCCGCCTCAAACGGAAACACGCTCTCGAAAAGCAGCGTGTGGTATAAGCATTGAGGGAAAAACGATCTGCTCAGCAGATATTAACTCCAATCTTTGCGAAATAACCTCCATTTTTCCCTGCGTGAGATGAAATGGGAACCGTTTTCTGGCACACAGAAGTGGAGTGATTTTGGAGTGTCAATGGATGGAATTACAAAACGAGTCTGCAGAAAAAAAGAAAGTTTCAGTCCCAATAGCTACAACTAGGCTTGCCAACTATCAGCCATGTCGGAAAGTACGTGGCGTGGTGAAGTACTTTTGTACGTTTCCATTCATTTCACAATTGACTTTCTTCCATTATGGCTTTACAGGGTTAGTGCCTCCTTCTACTGGAAAAGGATGGATGGATAGATGGATGGATGGATACAACTTTATTGTACGTCCGGCAAGGTTTAATGTACTATTTATTCTTTATCTGAAGAGATTAGTCAAGGGTATGGCATGGCACTTAAAAGAAAAAAAAACAAAAGATGTAAAGACGAAAATGAAGCCCGTATAATCAGTAAACTTCAAATTGAATTTCTACAATTCTATCATCACGGATTACTTTGTTTAAGCCAGCAAATTATTATATAAACATTTTAATTCCTTGCTTAGTGCTTGCAATTCAAGATCGAGTTTTAAGTTGTAAACCGCCAAGTTTTCGTATGACACGCGGAAGCAATACTTACCCGGCGCTCTGACATAACAAATGACAAAATTGTTTCTTTTTATGTCCTGCAAACTTTTCACAGCAGAGGACGCCTGTTGTTTAGGCGGTTGTTGCTGCCACGAGAGAAAGGCGTAAAGAGAGTTCGACGTTCGACGAGAGTTCAAATATAATCGCAATGTGTTGCGATTGCGGAATTGAAACTGATGAGTGCACAAAGCATGTCCGCTGAGTAGAAATATTGAAGCTATAGCGTTAGTTTCGAGAGGTCCCTTTTTCCTTCAAACACAGCTGCTCTAGGGCTCTGGCACTCTGTAACTGAGCACGGCCTCACCAGTTTCATTCCCGGCCAAGGCTACTGCATTGCAGTTGAGGCGCTACATATAAACACCTGTGTGTTAAGGCTTGGTAATTTCGCGGGGTGAAAAATATTCCGGGCGCCTCCTCTACAGAGTCCCTCATAGATCCAACGTGGCAGTGGGTCGCTGTAAGCCCGTATGTACACTTGGACGATCCCTGATATCTCTCTCCAATCTTGGAGAAAAATTAAAGGACGCCCCACTTGTTATTTTCCGCAACGTCTTCTTTGCACACGGCGGCAGAAAGGCACGCGGGGCTCTAATGCGTTTAATGTAATTTTTTAAGAATTAGTTTATCCGGAGTGTTGTTAGTAGCAGGATTCCTAATAATTAACCTGCTGCAGTTCTACCGTTCTAAGAAGGGTCCCGAGTTGATAACTTACGTGGTGACCTAGTCAATATTAGATAATTTTTTGTTAATCAATGATTATCACACATTTAGGGCTTAGGTTTCGCCAGCACTAACGACGTATCAGCGAAGTAAGCAGATCGTTGTATTCAGTGCAAAGTCTTGAAAACAATTTGGCTTTGCACTCATTTCAGTCATGACGCATGTCCTTAAAAAAAGCTTTCTTCCGATATTGCCTTCCAAGGAACAGCGATAAATGAACTTGACGTCGGAAGCATTGACAGTTTATGTCGTACAGAATAATAAACTACTTGAAGCCCGGTAACACGCGAGTGCCTCACATGTTCGCGTTGTACGTGCCGTTGGTTCCATGAGCTTGTGACATGTACGAAAAGCGGCACCTAAGCGTCATCGCTACGTCCTGCAAGCATGAAAAAAAAGGAAGATTTTGTTTTATTTCACACGCTCCAAATACCCTCTCGTACTGCGCCAGTTTGCGAAAAAAGCCAGCATAGCGTGGCACATGATGTCTTTCACCTGGGCCAAATCACGCTCTATAACCGTGGGGCTCCCTTTCATTATCCGACCGATCACGTGAACGCCGTGGCCGACATAATGACCGGCGCCTACGCTGTATACGTACGCTCGCCGGTTGCTGTGGTGCCGCAAAACAGATGCAGAAATCGCTGGCAGAGATTGATGAGCCCCACACACGGGCGGCGAACACACGACTGCGACTGTTCGGAGCCACCCTATACTCGATCGCGGACGCGCTCACGTTCGGTGCCGTATAGTTATCGAAAGTACCGAGCGAGCTTATAGTTGTAGCACACACGGCACACGGGGAGGAAACGCCGAAGGGTATATACGCTGTGGACATATCGGCACGGAGCGATTCATCATGGCCTCGCCGCGGTGGCGTATTTCGGTGTGCTGCGATCGCCGCGGCTCTGGCAGAAGCTAAAGATGGATCGGAGCCAGTCCATCGCAGAAATCGCACGAGCTACTTCGCTCCTTCTTCCTAGCCCACACGCCTGCGGCTGCCGTCTGGTATGAGGCCAGCCGGCGGCTCATTGTGGTCTGTCGGGGGCGTCCCTTCGTCGTATATCACGACGCGCCCTGGTCGGTGCATCTGCCTTTTAATGACCGTTGCGACCAACTTGCCAAGATGCGCTTCGCACGAGAGGCAGCGCCTCCGCGAGACGACGGCTCCTCCGAGACGACAAAGGGTTCGACCGGAAAGGTCACCACGCCGGAGGCCTTTCGATCGTACGAAGGGTCTTGATCGAGTTCCGGCTGACTTCCTCAGCTATTAATGGGCATGTGTTACGCGACCGTCCGCGGCAAGCCAGCGTGGTTTCGATGGAACACGTCTTCGATGTCGTAGACTCGTTACTGGGCGAACATGACATAGGCTTACTTCCGGCTTCTGGAGCATCCTATGAAGCATCGAGCAGCTTTTCCCCCCTCTGTTATAGATTGTGATTTGGCCGTCCGTACTTAGACTGCCAACGTCTTCTTTGATTTAACTTATTTTCAATGCACCAGCCCCTTACGTTAGAAATCTCCAACACACATTTCAGTCATCTTTTGTGTTCGGAAACCTAGTGTCGCTTTTGCGCTGAGTTCTGGTTGTGACATGGAAGCCTTCATCGTAGAGGCGATGGGAAAGAGAGAAAAGGAGGTGATGGAGAAAAGATGGGGTGGTCAAGTTTGGAGAAGATTTTGGAGTCACAATAGGCAAAACTACGGAAAAGATATTTTCAAAGCCATGACGTCACAGTGACGCACCGGTCTTGGGTACCTGAGAAAAAAGAAGGACCGTAATTTTCTCTTGAAGTAACCAACCTCCTACCGCTAATTTTCTCTTGAATTAACCAACCTCCTACCGCTAAGTCAAAAAACATAGACCACTGAAAGTACTTTATCATTCTAAACTGATTATGTGTTTCTATTTAGTGCCCCTTAAGAGAAGATTTTGTTACTTCGGCCACGTGTCGTTGACAAATAACTTAGGAGCCTACAAGGCTTGTTTCAATAAAGATTTTTGTGGAAGAACACGCAGTTGCCTCCTGCTCGCGAACCTTTATGTAATCTCTGAGCTAAGACATAACCTATAGATTGTCACCGACGTTTATCATCGACGCGGGTGCGAGCGTTGTATTCCGTGATATTCCTATAAGCTGTTCGGGGAGTAGGAGCTACGGATAAGCTAGAAGACGAGGGTGGCAGCCACAGCCCGCTCTTTGCAAAACCTTACAATGTGCGTGTTTTTTAACATTGATATCATGCATGCAGTAGGCAAGCGACTTCTGACCGACGCTTCATTGCTAATCGCACTTCCCCGAGCTGTTCCTGCGACGTCGTCGTCACCGCACTCCAATTTTTGGTGTTCTTAGACATGCGGTGAAGCCTGCTTTTCAGGGTGGCTGTTGCTAGGATGTGAAACGCGCGGCGTGCAGTCTGCAGAACTCTTGTGTGGTGTGCGTGACCCTTTCTGTAAACTGTGACTGCGGTGAGCTTTATAAACGTTGTCCATATTGCCATTATTGAGCTGCAATTTGTAAAGTTACAACACGCTGCTTTTGAAAAGCTCGGATAAAACCAAGTGCAGCGTGCAACTTCTAACTGTATGTGCTCGTCAACGTTAAAAGTGTGCACACTAGATAAGAGTTACCATGTGAAAATTGATTTCACGCCCTTTCCCTTTTAAATAAGTCTAAACTTGCGGCGAAAACCCTGCCGTATAATGAACCTGCCAATGAGGGATCCATGAAACGCCGTCTGTGATATACATTACTCGATGTGTAAGGCGAGAGGCCTAATGCATTTCCTGACCAGGTTATACCAGATCGTACTAGCTCATGTCTGCAGACAAAACACATTATAAAGAAAAAAAAGTTCGGTCAATTCCCATTTTTGTTGAAATCCAGTAAGCGATCCATTTACTTTTTTTTTTGCTATGGTTATGTAAGTCTACTGTAGTCTCTCATACATTTGACCTTGTTGTGCCATCTTCCTGCCTTTTTTTCATTATTTTATATTGTCCGTAGATTGTGTGGCAATAATACTTACTAAAAGTGCAAAATGTTGCTATTGGAACTTGTGGTTATTGTATATCTAGTAATTATTGTGTCGCAGAACTAAACTGCAATTACAAATTGACTGCGGAATATTAAGTTATTTTGCAAGGCGAACACTGCGGCTGTTTCGCCCAGCGCGACCAGGATCCAGTGAAGAGGCTAATGACCCCATTTGGTCGTGACCCGTGGGCAATGGTATCTATTGTCGAACGAACGAACGAACGAACGAACGAACGAACGAACGAACGAACGAACGAACGAACGAACGAACGAACGAACGAACGAACGAACGAACGAACGAGCGAACGAGCGAACGAGCGAACGAACTAACGAACTAACGAACTAACGAACTAACGAACTAACGAACGAACTAACGAACTAACGAACTAACGAACTAACTAACTAACTAACTAACTAACTAACTAACTAACTAACTAACTAACTAACTAACTAACTAACTAACTAACTAACTAACTAACTAACTAACTAACTAACTAACTAACTAACTAACTAACTAACTAACTAACTAACGAACGAACGAACGAACGAACGAAACAAACTTGGCTGCTTCCAAAAGTAATCGCTCTGCTACCAATAATGCTATTTTGCAGTACAAACTCTTGTGTGTTACCTCTAGGTGAAAAAGAATTGTGATCAGAAACTGCGTTGTTTACAAATGCGCCGACTGTAACCGCGCTTTTCTTGCCTACTTGATTTCAGCTGACCTGCACGGAGGCCTCTCAGCAGTGCTAGGCGTGTTGTTCAACTGGAGTGCGCACAATGTCAGCAGGACACAGGACACGTCCCCTCGGTTCTCCTGCAGTAAGGCACCAACTATTTTTTCTTTTATTCGTTTTTGTTATCATCGCCGGAATCGATCACTTTGCTTTAAGCCTTTTACTTATTTTGTGAAGCGCCGATTACGAAGCAGCAGTTGTTGATCTGGGTCTTATTATGACAGAAAGATGAAACGAAGAGCTCAAAGAAGCACATTGTTATTTTATCTACGTTGAGAACGTTAAAGAATAACCACGTTGCAACGGCAATACAAGGGCCATGGCTCATCGGAAAGCTTTACAGGGCTGTATAACGTAACCTATCATGGTAGCATACCAAATACAAGCTGCGTAAACTTCAGGACGTGCTTGTACTAATATGATCTTCAGCCTTGTTAAATTTATTAATGTACTGGTGATGACTGGGAGCTTATTACTGTCGTTGAAAAGATAATTATGCAGTCATTGCATTCTATCGGTGTTATCATACTGGGCAGGAACTTAGAAGTTAACAATGAAGCTCGAGATGAACTTAAGGATCGCGCAAGTAGCAATGGCACGAAAAATGATCGACGTAACGTTAAGAGACAGGAATAGAGCGGTATGTATCAAAAGAGCAAGAGGGGATAGCCGACATTCTGGTTGACATTAAGAGAGAGAGAGAGAGAGATTAAAGTCACAGAATGAGTGCCAAGGGAAGGGCAGCGCAGTCGAGGACGGCAGAAAATTAGGCGGGGTGATGAAATTAGGAAAGTTGGAGGGGTAAGTTGGAATCGGCTTGCGCAATACAGACATGATGGCCGATCGCTGGGAGAGGCCTTCGTACTGCAGCAGATAAACAAAAATAGGCTGCTGCTGCTGATGATGATAATGACTGGTCATGATCCCACTTACTATTTTCATTGCCTCACTTGCAGATCGCACAGATGTCCCAAAGGCTTGTTACTGTGATCTCCACTCAAAGAGCAGAGTGTTCTGCCAAAATTCGAACCTTACCCAGGTCCCGAGGGCAATACCCGATGTCACCCGTCTGTAAGAGTTTCCGCATGCTTGCTTTGTTTCATTGTTGCACGCCGAAGGGCACATTTCATAGCTTTCTGAGTAGCCGCCTGCACTGTTTTGAATGTTAATCACAAATCCTATTTCTATGCAATATTTTAAGCTGCCTAAAGAAGGCGGGACGTGAACAGAAACACTGACGTACATGCCGAGCCCTAACTTCCTACTGGCTTTATTTCGTAACGACAGGAAAGTTATAAGAGATTTCGAAAACGCAAAACAAGGAACAATCGTAAAGCAATCGTGCACGAGGCAGCGATGAAAATAGCTGGATATGTAATGCTATTTGATATATATATACAAAGAGAGAGAGGGAGTTTGGCAAAAAGATAGACAATCACAAGAGGAGAAGGCGGGCTGCTTGGGCGAAATGTCTGTTGGACCTGCAATTGTCTTTTTAAATGCGGAGTCCTGCATTACAGAAATGAAGTCTAGCTCGTTCTTGAAGTTCTGAGCCTTATTACCGAGTGCGTGAGTAGGCTATGTTCATACGAGGGCTCTTATCTGGCCTTGTTGGTTTACGTACATTATGGCGGGGTTACGTTTAGTCGTGTTTACCATCAAGTATGACTTTCGCATTGAGTTCTAGCTGCTTTTCTGGATTCTGGAGTCACTTGCAGATAGCGTTGTGCCCCTTATGTCGTCTGGCTTATATTACTATGTTGCTTCGAATAAAAAATCAGTTGGCAGTCAGCGCATTGCCCTGTCCGTTTTTTTTTTTTTTTTTGCCACGTCCCGTTGTCTGCGCTATGTCGCCATATGTGAAGAGCACGAAAACAAAACATGGTACGTGCAAGATGCTCCACGCGACAGCAGCGTTTGCCGGAGAGGAGTCACGTTCTCAGGTGTTTGCATTCTTCCGTTTCAACTGCATGTCGCGGTTGCTTCGCAACTTCGCGAAACCCCGTTTGATGGGTTATGTGCCGGGCACGATGCGTGTTGTTGCGACTGATGTGACCTTGAGAGGATGTGTGCCATTTGTTCCGCTTGAGCGCTCCGATGTTCGGTAAATTGGCGAGGCTGCCCTACTGACTGCCGAAGAGGCCACTGTCCCCGGAAAAAAACGTGCTTCGCGTGTGGAAAGTTGTATTGCCGGAGCAACGAAGCACAAGCTGACGATAAATAACTGTTGAAACGTTGCTCACGATTTGAACAGTACGGTTTTCATACGTTACCGCCACACGCAGGCTTTTTTCTCCCCAAACGTTAGGATATGAAAGCCTGGTTGTCTGCAGTATGTCAGATGCCGTTACAGCATATCACTCATCCAGTGGTGTACTTTAAATAACCACTAAGCCTGCGCTTCCGCAGTGTCCTACAACACTATCATTATACTTAAACAGCTAAGTCGACGTTCTTTGTTTTAAGAGACGATGACTAGTTGACAGTCTGCTAACGCAGCATGTTTACAGATATAAATATCGCCTACAAATTATATGGACGCAAACTAACTTGGCTTTTTATTACCAAAAGCAAGGCCCGCTCGACCGTAGGCGCATAATATTCAGATTGTTATATGATTGGTTTAGGTTTTATGAGTTTCTTTTTCTCGTTTCTTGAAATTACACAAATGGCGAACGTTTTCCTGTCACTTCTGTCTTAAAATACTGAACATGCAAGGACTTTCTTGCAAGAGTGCAGGTTGTTTTTTTTGTGCGTGTGAAACAGTTTTAAACCTAATAAGCCGTCAAGGTAGTTCCGGCTTGCGGTTCACTCAAGGTGTCGTTGCGGACAGCTTCTGCTAGTCTTCACCAACATCTACCATGTACTCTGATGCAAATAATTTATTGTTATCATTACGTTCAACGACGATAGCAGATACAGCGGCATCAGTGGCAACAACAACTGAACAATGTATTTTCTTTCCATGTTTCCAGTACTTTTACAAACAACAGCATGGGAATTCTGCCTTCGGGCGCATTCTACGGCTACACGAATTTAACAAGCCTGTGAGTGCAACTCTTCTTAGCAGCAGGACCATAACATTTCCACATGAAAGTGCCATTCTGCGAGTTGTACTAACAGGTGGTGCAATTTTTTTTTCAGGATGATTGTAAACTCTATTACCGGTATACAACCTGGGGCGTTTCGTGGGCTGGACATGCTACGAATCATGTAATGTGATTTTCAGCTCTACTTTAAAAGCTGTTGTGATGCTTAAAAATGCAATGAATGCATTAGCATGCTTCCTGATTGTTTTGGTATAGCTAACCATCTCATAGTTTTTTTATTGATGAAACGAGTGTTTGTCACTGTTGCTTCTTCCCACTCGTCAAACACGTTTTTTTCAAATGAACACCATGAATCTGGTAAAAAATTGGAAAAGACTTACAGCCACTAAAGTGGTTCCGTCCAAATTTGGTTCTCTAGTTACCACTGGTCTCTGAGCTTTTGGGCAACCAAAAAAAAAAAAAAAATCGGCAGCATGTTACACTGCTGTGACACGTGAAGGCGAAAGCCTGCTGCTTACGTGGTGATGCATTCAGTTATGTGATCGGAAGGGCCAGACTTCTTGCAGGACATAATGCGCTGTAGTTTGAAGTAAGCGTATTGCGCTGTAGGTCAATTTCCTCAACGACACATGCGAGCCCCTACTGTACTATCTAAAGGCTGTTTCGTTCTTTCTTTCGCTCTTTATTTCGTTCTTTATTTCGTTCCTTCTTTCGTGTTCTTTTTTTTTCGTTTCTTCTATCGTATTCAGCCATTGCATCTTTGCTCGCTTACGGGGCTATGAGCTATTCCTGATGTTGATACTTCCTTTATTTCTTTCCTTCGTTCTTTTTTTTTCCTTTCGTGTCTTCATTCATATTCGACCATTGCATCTTTGCTTGCTTACGGCCGGGAACGCCGACCTATACAGTCGTCACACCACGAGACGGTTAAGGCACTCTTGAAATTTTTACGCTTGAGTGGCCTGTTGGAGAAACTGCAATTCTCGTGGATGTTGACGACTTTCCCTATGTTTTTCTTTCATTTGCTTGCTTTTTCTCTGCGCCGTTCTTTCCGCCCTTCATTTCCCCGTACCCTTCCACTAGTGCAGGGTAGCAAACCAGTATGTTATCTGGTTAACCTCCCTGCCTTTCCCATCCCGTTTATCTCCCTCTCTCTACGGGGGCACGAGCCATTCCAAAATATTATTTTTTCGGATATGAGCCATTGGTGATGATGGTATTTTTGTACCATTCGTAAACTTTTGTGAACCACTCCATTTGATGATGATACTGTGGAAATTTTTGTCTACGGTGTTTTTCTCGTTTTGAATGAAGAAATTATCTGGCTTCACATTCGGATAAAACGTTTGCATATAATCTGATACCATTGTATGGACTTACTAAATGAGGCATGCATCTCGAGCTTTCTTAGTTGGTGTCTGTATTGTTTAAAGATATTTGATGTTTATATTGCTTCTTTTTTGTTTTGTTTTGCAGGACCATCGAAAACAACAACATTTCTCATATAGAAGTAAATTCGTTTAGCGGCCTCCTCAACTTAGTCTGGCTGTAAGTTCAAAATAGAAGCCTTTCTAAGCAGATGTGTTGAGAGATGTCAATATATTCTTCCTTTTCATCTCACAGGACACTGAAGTACAATCGGTTAGACGTATTCGACTTTGACGTTCTTCAAGACCTACGTCTACTCGAGATTCTGTAAGTTTCGCTAATTGTATTTCAGTCATGGTATTAGATGGCTTTCTCGAAGTTTGTAAAGTGCTCATTTTTATTACGCTTTTATTCTTTCCCTGCATTTAGTAACATGGAAGGAAATGGGCTGAAAAGGATAGCCAAGCCCTTCCCGGAGCTGGCATATCTCACGTGGCTGTACGTAACTATAGTAATCTTACTCAGCGAGCGTGCGAAGACATCCGCAGCTCCACTTCGAATACTGAAACAATGACATTTACCGATCGCTTCGTGCTCTGTTATTTTATGCCAGGGACCTCAAGAGAAACCAGATTGAAGTAATAGACGCCGACACATTTGAGAATCTTCTCAACCTGGAAGCTCTGTAAGTATCCGCTTCGCTCAGAGCGACATTTAAGAAACATACAAAATACTTTCTCTTTGCTGTGCGAAATACCGGTCTATGTTCCGCAATTCCTTGCAGCTTTATTAAGACAGATAAAAGTAACTATAACTATTAGGTATGAAGACATACAAACAAACAAAGGGAACAGGGAGGGATCAAGCTGACTACTGTCAACGAGAGGGGCACAACAATAAGCATAGGAAGTGATAAACAAGTAACAGCTGGCTCACTGGCCTCGCATCATTTTCATTGAAAGTGCACAGAATGGGCGTGCTCTCAACAAACCCAAACAGAAACTTGGTGAAACGCTCTGATTATGGCGTATAGGACTATCAGATTTAACGCCTGACCATGACTTAAATGGACGGTAAAGCTGGTAGCATAAACAACAAAAAAATACTGCTTTTGTTACTATTCGTACTGAAGAATTTGACTGTTTCATGCAAGTTGACCCTTTTTGCCTTAACACTTTTAATGATTTATCCTAAAGATAATTGAAATTGCCGATGATCCACATGACTCATGTAGCAGATTCTCGAGATGCTTGCATTGTGTAGAGGGAATAAAGAAGCCGGTTTCTTGGCGAAGGCAATACATTTTGTTTCTAGCTCGTATCCTACATTCTGTTTCTCTGGCGCGGTCGCTCTTCAAAGAGGCAAAAGTGTTAAGCCTCTTCTGGAGTTCAGAGAAAGGCTTTATACGCGAGCTGCGGGGTCGATGACCTTTCGAAAAGGACGACACGTGGTTTTGAAGCAAGCAAAAAGAAAGGTGAATGTAGAAGAAACCTCTTTTCGATTACGCCTGTATCGCTCTTATATTTTTTTATTTTCTTTTTTTGTTTTCCTCAGCGCCTGTCTTCTACTCAGCAGGTGACTCTCTCAATACGGCCGAGAATAAGGAACTTGCTTGCATTATAGACCTTTCATGCCATGTTTTAGAGCTGTTATTATTTATTGAAAACTTTGCTTCTTTTTTAATTTAGTTTCTGGGTATTGTAGACAAGGCTACACGAAGAATGACCGAGTGCAGTATAGGTTTCTTTCTTTTTTTTTCTGCTGTCAGGAGAAATGTCTTCTTTCAATTTGCGTTATCTCACATCTTAGCAATGCTGCTCCTTGGAGAAAGGAAATGAGTTTCTGGTTCTCAACGTTATCATTCCATGTAGGGCGAACTAATAAAACATGGCTATTCTAGAATTGCCATACGTGCATATACTAAACGAACCGAATAGATAGTTCTGTTCCTTTGATGGTTACATGTGATAGGAGTAGAAGTGTGTAAATTTGCCGAAAAACAGGATAAATCAGTTTAGCCTTATGGCCAGGCACCTATAAAAATTTACGATTTGCCTTGTTTGTGTGCGTGTGTGTGTTTTGCTGTGCATTTTGATCGAATATTGTAGGAGACGTTTTTATACTGTCACAGAAATCTTGTCTTGGAAATTAGAGAAATGTGTTTGTGGCCTGTTTTTTGTCAAGAGTGATATAATAAAATCGACTCCATTCCTATTACCATCGCAGTCCTGACCAAGTACATTTTCTCTGGAAATTCCAGAATTTTGCGCGAGAACCATTTGATGGATGTTCATGAAGAAGCGTTCAGGTATAACACGAAGATGTTGGAAATGTAAGTCTGTGTACTTTTGTAAAAGAAACGGTGCTTGCAAGGCTTCTGTTGTAACATCGTTTTAAGTCGCCATGTTCAAGTGTTAGTGAAATTATCAAACGAATCAAACTAAAAATTCCACGGCGTTATTTTAACTATTCGTGACAGATAACAACGTAGGGTTTGGGACGTATATTACATCGCTGCGTTAACACGTCAGATCTTGTAAAGATGAAGCTATTTGTGGGATGACCATGCCACAAGAACCTAATTGAGTTGAATTTTTTTCAAAGTTGAGCTAACAGTTTAAAGAAGATTATAGGCTAATAAATCAGTCAGTACAGGTTGCACAAAGTAATTTACCGTGCTGCATTGCTTTTAGTGTTTTTTGAATGGCCACACAAAATTTAATCTTTATGTTCTTAAATATATGAAGGATTATAAAGAACTCTGCTCACAGAGTGGATTTAAGCTCAGTCAGCTTCATCAAAGCGGTGAGAAGAATGACTTCAAAACAAAAGCGTGTGGTAGCGTGCACTTCCTTTCCTCAACTTCATCAATTAACGAAGAGCTCAAGAATGCGTGTTCATAAATAATTACTGGAACGATGGTTAAAAATACTCATTAGTTTATTTTCTTCTATGGTAATACAGAGACCTGGCTGTCAATTTTTTAACGTTCGTCCGTCCTGGCTTGTTCCACGGCCTTCGAGACCTTAAGAAGATGTGAGTTGGTGCATTACCGATACTACAGTAGATTATCTGCCAGCCTATTTTTTCTCCTGTGTTTCGAATTTATGAGAAAGAAAATTGCTTACAGTGACCTCTCAGCCAACGCAATCAAGACTCTGCCAGTCACACTGTTTCACAACCTTCGAAGCCTCAACTCACTGTAAGTAGTCATAGCATTGTGGTTGTCGCATTACATGTACA
Organism: Dermacentor andersoni; assembly: GCF_023375885.2. NCBI lineage: Eukaryota > Metazoa > Arthropoda > Arachnida > Ixodida > Ixodidae > Dermacentor > Dermacentor andersoni. The sequence goes on from NC_092817.1 coordinate 45,849,267, forward strand.
AGTTACGCCTACTGTGCTTTTTCTTTTTCTCTCAGGAATCTATCCGGCCTAGAAGTTAACAACATCGAGATCCGGCATTTCCGACACTTGCCCAAGCTGGAGTTCATGTGAGTAGAATTTATCTGATTGTTTTCAAGTATTAAAAATAATAATCTGACATGATCGAGCGTCACAGCACAAGACGTACACCGCTGTGCCCGCGAGACAATGGTCTTAAATACACATGGTGAAACCATGGGTAACGCGACAGGCTATATGATCGCGCGCATTTTCTGACGAGAGAAAGAAAAATTGAATTTCCGCTTTTATTTCGAGTCAATGCATATCCAGACAACGACACGAGCTTTGAATATGAACGACAAAAAACTTAGCCCCATCTACAGTCGCAGCCTACGACGTGTGCTCAACCGCATGTTACCTCCCACCAATCCTGTTTACCATATATTGCGAACAAGGCCCCCAAGTGAGTACCGAGAGGTCAAGTTTTTGATAGTTTTTTCACTGTGGTTGACACCAGCTATGCTTTCTTCAAGGCAGTGGTGACCCAATGAACGCAGTCCATTCGCACAGCCTGTACCTTTTATTTGGTGTCAGAAAATATGGTGCCTAGCCTTCAGTGCCAAATACTGCGCTGGCGTAGCCCAGAAAGAAACAGAAATTTTGCTGTTTATCGGAAAGAAAGAATGTGAAGCGCTTGAAAACATAATCCGGATGTTTCATTAAACAAAACAGCCAGTGTGCCAAGATGAATATTGCAGTTCATGATGACCCAACGAAATGTAGAGCTGGGTGTCTCTTTCTTTTATTGAAATTAATATAAAAGAAAGAGACGTAGTCACCTTATTATAAAATGGTGTTGGCTACTCCTTTTCGCATAACGGAAACAACAATATAAAAAAATATATGTAAGAAAGTGAAAAGAAACCACATCATAGGGTCAGAAATCCACAGAACACAGGCGTATACATCCCATATAAATATAAAGGGCATATGCAAGTTGCACCACAACGAGCTTGAAACAAAGACACAAACACACAAGCGGCCGTGATGTAGACTGCGATGAGCATAATGTTTCTTCTCATTTCTTTGTTTGCCCATGTCGCTGCGGGCGCTATTTTTCCAAAACAATTGAGGTCTACATTTGCAGTAATGTATACACTGCTTAACAAAGAGTATGGTAGAGCATCTCGTCTACTCTACCATATTTTCGGACGGAATTCTGTGTAAACAAGGGAACCAAGATTCCTTGAACGTTCATGTTTAAGTTCTGACAACCAGCTAACTTTCATGCTCTTCACACATAATAGACGTGTCCTAGACATTTTTTGCAGCGTCACCATCAAGATATTCATAGTATAGGGGACGTATGCAACAGGAAGCTAGATCGCACGAATAACATTTCCTCCTTAGAAATCGGTATAACAGCACCGTATAGAACAATAGCAGATTCGGCGACATGTATAAGTTAGGAACCTTCAACGTGGGAGGAAGTTATAAGCCTACGTAGATACTTAACAATGTATGCTCCGTGGTTTTGTGAGTTCATTGTATAGCCGAAACTTCGCCACTGATCTTCCTCACGTATTTAGTTATTGTGGTAAAACATAGCAAAATGGCTTTTTGTTGAGCGGGCTATCGCTGGCGCTATGAAAACACTGCTGCCAGCGAACGATGAACCATACATACAAATACCGTAATTTTTATTCCACACTTCTCTCGCTAAACCTACACAGGTCCCTAATTAGTAGCAAACTCGAATCTGCCGCGGTGGTACGGAAATGAAATCGCGAAAAACACTGAAATACACTGAATACAGTCACAGAGCACGAAAACAAATGTTCTGCACAGAAGTCCAGAAAGTTACAAAAGAAAAAAATAGTAGAACACTTACAAACATGCTTAAACTTGTACAAACAAGCACACTTACGTAGCGATATAAAAGTATGTACTTGAAATTGTAATTACGACCCGCTAGTCTGCAAAACGAACGCGCCTGCTTCTATGTCGGTGCAGCTACTTCAAGAAGTTCCAGTACTGCAGCTACGCGCCGTACGTGCGCATCTGCGCGCCCAAGACGGACGGTCTCTCGTCCACGGAGCACCTGCTGGTGTGGCCCGTGCTGCGGCTGTCCGTCTGGGTGGTCGCCCTGACCACGTGCGCCGGCAACAGCGTCGTGCTCGCCTGGCGCCTGCTCTCCAAGAAGGAGGACCGCGTACTCTCGCTCTTCATCCGGAACCTGTCCGTGGCCGACTTCCTCATGGGCGTCTACCTCGTCACCGTGGGCTCCCTCGACGTAGCGTTCCGCGACGAGTACAACAAGCATGCCCACCAGTGGATGTCCTCGTGGCACTGCACGCTGTGCGGCCTGCTCGCCATGGTCTCCTGCGAGGTGTCCGTACTCATCCTATCCCTCATCACGGTCGAGCGCTACCGCTGCATCAAGGTGACCAGCCCATATATGCTATATCGAGGAACAGCGAAGGTTCTGGCCCGCGAAAGGCGATGCATTTAAGCGCACGTCTGCTTGCGCACTCGCCTGCTTGGGTGATTGCCTCCTTGAGTGCTTGTCTCCTTAGCATGTTCATTTATCACTTTGAGTACGATGAACCCGTTGCAATGGTCATGTGAATTTTAATGGCAAGGGGCAGGGATATCAGTATTAGGTCATGCCTTTTGTAGCGGCTGCACCATGGTTAAGGCATAGCCATGGGTAGAGACGCGCGGGCTCGAGCCACATGCGCTTGCGCTGGTGTACGCCGGTGCTCCTGGCACCTGCTCACGTAGCCGGAATAAATCTTGTTTTCTTATAGCTCTGATGTCTCTTAAGGCGAAAGCCTTAGACCTCTATATTTCAAGGACGCGTTGTGAGGTACAGAAAAACGGAGCGCACCGGGAAAGGGAAACAGCAGTGACTGAGGAGGCTTCTGAGAAAGGGCGACAGAACGAAGTCGGAGAGTTGAGGGGGGGGGGGGGAATGGCAGCGGCGGTGCCGGAGGGCATGGAGGGAAAGGGCAACAGCGGCGCTGGGGAGGACAACAGAAATGTCAGCACCAGCGCAGTAGGGGCGTTGAGGGCAAGCGCGGTGGTGACGTTGGACAGGAGGAGGGAAATGTCAACGGCGGGATCCGTATAACGTTCTGGAAGCGGTGGCAGCACGCTCGCTCACCTTGTATACGTCGCCCCTTAGGCTTAGAGCGTTATTTCACATCGCTACGGGTGACGACGCCCCAGGTCCTAGTCGCGGGCGGGGAACACCGCGAAAGTACACCGCGGCGGGAGAGGCTAGAGCAAACACTGTTGAAGCTTGGTCAAGTTAGTGTGACATTCCTTTTTAACAGCGCAAAGGACAAGGACGAGACAAGTGCACATACTCAGCGCTGGCTTACAAGTCAGCGCTTTGTATGTGCACTCGACTCGTCCTTGTCCTTTGCGCTGTTAAAAAAGGTTAGAGCAGCTCGAAATGCCGCTCGTCGTAACCGTCGTCAGAAGTAAGCGGTTATGGCTGAAGCTGCGGTCGACCTAAGAAGTATGCAACGCCAGAAGAATGTGAAAAAAAAAGGAGAGAACGGGAAAAAAAATTATGTGTCTGTCTTTATGCATCGCCACTCAGGCTTTCGCCTTCAAGTCGTCTTAGGGATAACATAAGAGGCCCTGTGAATTTTTCTACGCTCGCTCCGTCCAAGGTTCCACACTGTAAGGGCATTGCGGGCACTGCCTGTAGGGTTTCCCAGTAAATAATGATGTCTGATGACATCGGAGCTGTCTTTCTTTCAGAAGTGGTAAAAAATATATAGAGCGAAGTCAGTTTGAATGTCTCGAAATGGCATGGTATGTGGTATGAACTCAAGTAATATATTAAAATGTAAGCTGAAGGAATGGAAAATGAATAAAATTTAATAATGTCTAAAAGTCAATTTATGAAAACGCAGGCCTGTGGATATTGCGCTGTCCCGCAGCTGCAATGCTGCTACCGCCTCGCCATATTGGAAGAATACAATAGCGCTGCCTGCGTTTACCACGCTTTCTACCTCTTGCGGACTTTTTTCGCGCTTTTCGTGTCGTGACTTTGTCTGTTCTCCTGGTTGCGCAAGCAGTCTCTGTTCCAATGGGTTATTTCCTTTTCGGTGCTCTACTGAGATAATTTTCGCTATGATTTACAGTGCCACGCCATGCAATATTACACGTCAAATTGTAAATTGGTGGGCTAGCTGGTGGAAGATTTTGTGCGATGGGGTGCGCTAAAGTAAAATGGAAAGCCCGCAGATAACTTGACAGAGCATCTTTCCTGTGAAGTTTCCCGCTACGTTTCCATACCACTTTAGCGCTTCTCTCATTAATCCATTCGTTCATTCATTCGTTTCTGCATTGAACGCATTCACGCCGTACACCTCGGCGTTGCAGACGAACGTGCGCGCCGTGACGGTGACGGCGGCGCGCTACTGCTTGGCGATCGTCTGGCTGCTGGGCCTGGGGCTGGCCGTGTTCCCCGTAGTCAAGTGGCCGCAGCAGCGCGCCTTCTACTCCAGCAACGGACTCTGCTTCCCCCTCCACATTGACGACCCCTTCATGCTCGGATGGGAGTACTCGGCCTTCGTCTTCCTCGGCGTCAACTTCTTCGCCGTGAGTGTATAATTTACGAAAGCCATCCGACCCTTGGTCAATCCCCTTGAGTGGGTAGGTGCCACTGCCGTTAAGATCATCATCATCATCATCATCATCATCATCATCATCATCATCAACCTCTTTGCCGTGAGTGTATGGGTGGTGGTAAACTTTATTGAAAGGGGGAAGGGGAAAGGGGGAGTCGCCTGAGGGATCAGGCTCAAGTAAGGCCCTGGGCCTGCTTGGCCTTTTCCGCCCAGTCCACCAGTGCAAGCTGTCGGTCGACGTGCCCGGACCTGAGCGCATTACGAAAGCCATCCGACTCTTGGCCAATCCACCTGAATGGGTAGCTGCCACTGCCGTTAAGATCATCATCGTCATCATCATCATCATCATTGCTCTACCACCGTTGTGAGCTGGCTGTCTGTACATTTCTTAGTCGAGCATGAACATCAGCCGGTTTCGTAGGCAGCAAAACTTTCTTTTGCGCTCTTTCTTAAGCGCCACTTTGCACTTCTTGGGTGCAGCTCTTTGCGTCCCTTCTCCTCCTTCCCCACACTGTTGACCGAAACCCACTGAAACGTTCCGTATGCATTCCGACAATTCCGTATGATTTCCGCGATTCTTATGAAAATATTACAAAATTTATGCGGAAGCCATGTAGATTCCGCCAGAATTATACGGAACCATACGAAATTATTGGAATGGAATACGAAAAGTTTCAATAGCGATATTCAGGCGTCAGTCGCAGGCTAGGCAGTTTCGGAGCTCTCAGCAGGCTTTCCTCTTCTCTGTCGATCAATGAGAGGTTTTCGTTCTCTTTCTTTTTCGAAGGGGGAGGGGGGCAGGTGCAAGTAGTACTCGAGCGATACTCGCAACAAGCCATACATGCAGGAAAAAACCCGTCATTAGCAAATGCTCACGCTTGAACTGGTGGACAGCAAACACCCTTGGTTAAAGAGCGGTGTCACATTGCACCGATATGTTCTCGTGTGCACACTTGCTTGGATGTCCTGACTGCAAAAAAACGATGGCACTTTTCTCAGAATTCTCGCGATGAATACGCGCGTCACTGTCTTCCACCAACGCACTTTGGTACGCCAGTTCATCTGAAAAGGACTGCTTCACAACGTTTCATTATACCACATCGGGGCTCAGCTTTCAGTAATACTGTCAATAAGCAACCGGATGTTCACAATAACGAGTCGGACACCCTAGAGAATAGAGAATTTTTTCGTACTTGAGGAGTGTCGTGTAACATGCGTGTAACGGAATATCAGAAGGCAAATACGCGTGCAGCGGCGCGACTATTGCCTCCAGAGTCGGACTGTAGAGTCCAGAGACTATCGTCTACGCGCGAGTAGTTACGCTGGTGCTTACACGCATTTACAGTAATTACACGAGAACGCTCAAAACTTTCTTTGGCAGCGACACACTTACGCCGGCAGTTGATTCATATCTATAGGGCAGAAGAGTCATACAACAAAAGAGGATACCTAGCGCGCTGCGTTAGCTCACAGCGCCAATAGACACCGCGACCATCGCTAGCGCTTTCGGGCACGTCATCGGGCACTTCCTCCATTGTCAACACTACCACTGTTTCCACCCGCTAAAACTCTTTAATACGAAATAAGAAATTGCGCTGGCTTGTCGGTATTCATTGTTAAGGACAAGCAACAAGCTTAACAAAAAGGGACGAAAAATCCTTGTTCTGCACAATAAATTAATCTGATTTTATTGTTATAGTACTGATCTTATCTGTTAGCACTGCTCATACACATATATTGAATTGAATTGAACTTTGTTAGACAAGGTCTGGTCACACAGAAAAACATGCTTATAAACATCTGGATCTGTAGCATCACGCTAGTGCGGATCTATGCAACAATTACTTGCATAAACTTGCAGGCAGGAGACACATATATACACCAGTTTAACAGCATATCAGCTGAGCATTCAAAACAAGGAATTAGTAAATTTAATATATTTAAACATCAGTTTAACCATATACCAGGTTAACATACAAATTTAAGAAATTAAAAACTTCAAGTACAGTTCTTCGTACTCGTAATAGCGTTTAAGCACCACTAGGAAAGCTCTATGCTGCTTTACATGAACTGGAAGATTGTTCCATAAAGAGGTGCCAACACTAGAAAGCCGCATTTTCCCGTACACATTTTTTACCAGTGCCTTAAGGAAGTTACCACCTTCATAGCCTCTTGTTTTTAAATGTGAAGACATAAAATTTGAGCAGGGAAAGGAACATTGCTATTTAAAGAGTTATACATCATCATTATAGTTTTGCAATGTATTAGCAGCTGTAGGGGTATGATTTGGTAGTGGGAAAAGAGAGGTTTAGTAGGGGTTGCATAACTAGAATTTGAGAAGAACCGGATTGCGCGTTTTTGCAGGACTACAAGTGGCTTTGTGTAGGAGTCATATGTGTGGCCCCAAGATTCAAAACAATATGATAGTTGACTATGGAACAGGGCAACATAAATCGTTTTCAAAGTCGCTATATAAAAAAATGGCGACCTTTAAAAAGCATAAATTAGACAGTGCCTAGCTTCTTACATAAAAAGTAAATGTGCATTTTCCAGTTGATGTGGTGATCTAGTACAACGCCTAGATATGTTAAGTTACTGACTCCTTCTATGGTTTCTCTCTCTAAGCCAGAAGCTGAGAGAGAACCCATAGAGAGAGCTGTGTGTGTGTGTGTGTGTGTGTATGTGTATGTGTGTGTGTGTGTGCGTGTGCGTGTGCGTGTGTGCGTGTGTGTGTGTGCGTGTGCGTGTGCGTGTGTGCGTGTGTGTGTGCGTGTGCGTGTGCGTGTGTGCGTGTGTGTGTGTGTGCGTGTGCGTGTGTGTGCGTGTGTGTGTGCGCGTGTGTGCGCGTGTGTGCGCGTGTGTGCGCGTGTGTGTGTGTGCGTGTGTGCGTGCGCGTGTGTGCGTGCGTGTGTGTGCGTGCGTGTGCGTGTGCGTGCGTGCGCGCGTGCGTGTGCGTGTGCGTGTGCGTGTGTGTGTGTGTGTGTGTGTGTGTGTGTGTGTGTGTGTGTGTGTGTGTGTGTGTCTTTTTTCCTTTTCGCCCCTTGCTACCGCTGTTACCTGTCCTTAAGAATGACTTTTTTAAAGAAAGAAGAGCGGGCGTGCGTCAAAACGGTCTATAGACGCGACAAAATATGCTAGGCCAGGGTACCCAACGGTACAAGAACTGGGACTGCAGTGATCACAAGTTTCCTATTGGAAACGCGTCAGCATTCACCCAGGATCAAAAGCCGGCTTTGTGGGTAAACAGATTACGTGCGCGTCTCCAGTGTTGGTTCGCATTTCCTTACAGCAGGAAACTATTTGGTGAAGTGGTACGCCTTCGAATTACGTTAGCTTCGATTCTGTTCTAGCGGCAGTAGATAGTGGGAGAGCATGATGATGCCCCTCCCGTGGGCGGTGGCATTTGGAAAGATCGTCCTGCAAGTTCGTTTTCCGGGGCTGTTCTTTCTTTTCTTTTTGACATTAGCACAGAAGCGAAAAGCAACATCGCGTCGGAAATGAAACGCGGTCCGTCCATCACACGCATTTATTTTCTTTGTACGCAACTCTTCATCCGCGGACTTGGAAGGAAACATCTCTTAAGTAACATACAGACACCGCTTCCAAAATCATAGCCCTCCCTTATTCTTTCAAGTCCCTCTGATAAGGTGAAAGAAACGAACAAAACTGAGAGAAAGAAACAAACAAATAGAAAGAGAATGAAAGAGAGAGAAAGAGAAAGCAAGGAAGGGAAAGGCAGTGAGGGCAACCATTCGAGCGTCGGGTTTTCTACTCTTCACTGGGTGTATCAGAAAATGGCAGATAATAAAGTAAAGATAAAGAGATTGAACGCTGCACGAAAAAAAGAAAACACACCAGGACTACAAATGGACACTGAGGTCGGTGCTCTTACTTCATAAGGTGCACTAGTACACGAATAGCTTTTGCACCAGCGACGGATGTGACCACACTCCCAGTACTTTAGACTCAGGAAATGTTCTCGAGTCCAGCAGGTTTAACCCGGTCTGAAAATAGGCTCTGCTGGTCACGTTGAAGATAGGTACAACACAGAGGTTGCGTGATTTTCTTACATCGACAAGAGTCCCACGTCGCACTAAGGGCAGTTTCAATAAGGACATAATGACAGTTCGTAAACGTCACTCCCAGCCGTACGCGGTACAGCAATATTGTTTCACAGCGGGAGAGAGTATGCAAGACTAAAAACGGCTGGTGGCAGCAGGTATGAAAAATCGAACTCGACGGCCCAGACTTACGGCGGCACAATGTCCATTGTGCAATTTCGCTAACGCAACATATGGTGAATTTGTCAAATTGAGCGAGTGGGAAGGCACTTATGCAGTGCAACAGTCGGATGAAAACGATTTCAATGGAAGCCTAAAAAAGTCCGCCATCAATTTTAACTGCCGGCCGTGTTACGTAAGCAAGTTAGCATGTCGCTGTGTTGTATGAAACGCAGATGATAACTCAGGAAATTAAAAAAAAATTAACTGAAAGAAATTTTGAATAAATAGCTTAGAGTTATGGTTTACATATAAAGATAGTGCGAGAATCCCGAACAGCTTCATGACTTTTTTCGTGAGCAAATAAGTATAGAAGAACAGTAAGAGATGATAGGTGGGAAAAAAGTGCGGCAGTAGACTTGCAGCAGCATAGTGCCGGAAGGAAACATACATCCTGATATATACAACGATTCGCGCAACTAAAATAAGCAAAGAGAAAGTTTTAGCAGTGAGCTGTTATTCTGGTAGCTGCGTTAAACTACTAGGAGTAGGTCGAAAGCTTTACCAACGCAATGGCGCGCGGCTTGGTGAGTTTAGGCATTCCGGGCCATCTGCAAAGTCGCTGGTGCGTTCTGTTCCCATTTAAATATTCCGGTCGGGTAGCTTTCATAAAGTAATATCGTTTCAAACTTACTTTTCCAGGCTCTCAACGAATTACAGTGAACGCATTCCCAGGGGGTGACTCCGAAAACGGATGTTTCCTATAAAGTTTGAAAATTCTCTTGCAATGCTGATGAGTGTCTCGCACGCTTCGCTGCTTGCGAAGAGAGTAGCTGCGGCATACTTTTACAGACTCTTTTCTTGACATTCTCCATGAAATTGCTTACAACCAATGAGGCAACCTAGTTTTTTTATTCTCAGATATTCACTGTTTGCTTCTACGCATCAATAAGATGGAAAGGGCGGCTTAACTGGGTCTGACATTACGTTCGCAGCTTGGCTACATATTTGGGTAAAATGTTACAAACGTAGTCGAACGTCCTCGATCTAGTGAGAATAAAATCTTACAGCATAAGGGTGCAAATTAGTTACGACGAGGTGTGAAAAGAAATGTCTGTGGCACTGAAATTCATGGTGTTGATGGCGCGTGCCATCTGCAAGTGGAGGAAGCGCACCTATAAGAATTCGGCGTTTGGTAAAAGTTTAAGGAGATAACAATAACAGCCTACGACTTGCTTTATTTATAGGATGTTAACTTACACCTACGACTTGTCACGCACCGTTACGCCATGTTACGTACTATGAGTTCTAACGTGTTGGTTGCATGTCATGTTTTACGTGAGATAACCTACACATCTACACCTATGCGTCGATATTTATGAAAGCTACTGTAATTCCAATTTGTACAAAGTTATCAACACTCACACACACGGATGCTCACACACAGAGACGGACGCACACAAACGCAATCTGTGTTCTCGATCTGATCCGTTTCGTTCTTTATTTTTTTTCGCCTTATCATGCGCAGATGGTGCTTATCATGGGCCTATACTTGTCAATGTTCACGATCATCAGAGAAGACAGACAGCATGCGCGTCCTGTCACCATGAAAAAGCAAGAGGACGTCGTGCTAGCGCTGCGATTTTTCTTCATTGTGCTCACAGACTGCCTCTGCTGGATTCCCATCGTGATCATAAAGATACTGGCCCTCTGCGAAGTGCGTATCTCAGGTAGGTTCGACGATCCACATGAAACTCTTTCGATCCTGGCGAACATGTCTAGAGGAAAGTCGAGGACAAAATCTCCGCTCTGTATTGGGGACGCAAAACACACGAACAATGTATAGAAGCGATAGCTCGAACACAATTTTTCAGTCCTGGCTTAAATTACACTGAGAAATCAAGACAGAGACAAAGAGGGATAAGAAGGCAGTGACATTGCAACGAAAATTCTACGTAAGCTGTGTTTTTGCTTTGAGGGGGCGAGCAATGCATAGACAAAAAGGAAGCGACACAAAACCATTGTTGGAACATATACTTAAGGGCAAAAGAAATATGTTTGAAACTAGAAGGCGCAAGCACATGGTCACGGCATCCAAAGAAACACACCAGTGCCTGCAGTTCGTTTCTCGGCAACGAATGGTGCATGAAGCAGGTATTGTCTCTGCGCATATATACATAGGGTAGCACGCAATATCTATCATAGACAGTAACACCGAACTACACGGCTCCTAAACGCTAGAGTTTCAGTATGCATGAGCCCGCAGGAAATGTCCGCTTGACCGAGTTTACGCTCAGTCCACAGCCATTTCACCATGACTATTCAAAAGGCAAGGCATAATGCAAAACTCTACATACAGCAGAATGATCTATAGGGGCGAATGTATTTGATTGCAAAGTTAGAGAACTCCCGAAGACACAGTAGAACGTGGTAAAATCAATTAATTACGCAAAAGGGGCCGTAAGCGCTTCCTTTACTATTACAGTACAAGAAACAGCGGCCAAACGCATACAGAATAATTGTGACGTTATTATCTAGCGCAGATAACAAAGCTGAGTGGATTGAAATGCGCAGGTTGTTGATGCTCTCCTTTTCAGTCTGCGTGAGAGGACTACTAAGTTATATTTATACTTATGGGGTTTTACGTGCCAAAACCACTATCTGATTATGAGGCACGCCGGGGTGGGGACTTTGGATTAATTTGGACCTCGTGTGGTTCTTTAACGGGTACCTAAATCTAAGTACATCAGTGTTCTTGCTTTTCGCCCCATCGAAATGCGCCGGCCCTGGCCGGGTTTTGATCCCGCGATCTCGGGCTCAGCAGCCAACACCATAGCCCCTAAGCAACCACGGCGGCTATGGCTACAAAGTTATTTTGCAGGAAAAAAAAAACTACAGATAAACGTGATATGCCTGCCAGGGTTAGAATACGTAGAAAAGGGTCAGTTAACTTGTGCTAGGCAAGGAAGCACTTTCTAGTTACTGAACATCATCGTTCGCATGCCCTCAGTTTGATAAACTCTGCGGATTTTTTCACGTATACGAAATGTTGCTCGGAACTCTTTCGTCTGTTACTTGGGAATTGAGATAACTACTGAAGAATACAGCCTAAACTTCCAGGATCAGAGTGGGGCAATACGACATATAGATCAGTGATGTGTTGTGTTGCCTCTTTTTTATCCTGCCTAAATTTAGTATGTACGCTGCTGTAACAATGAACCAACTAGCTAAGACGAAAATACTGTTGACACGAAAGAACAAAAAAACACCTCATGTTTAAAAACTGGTAATTTCCGTTCTATACATCCAAACAGGCGATTTTTTTCATAATATAGTGGTCAACGTTTCAAATTCAACACTGGAACACTGTCACGACGGATCCGCGATCCAGCAGGTGGAAAAGATTAAAGTTTTAGGCTTCCACATAGCAGCGGGAGGTACCAACCAGAATGCCATTCAACACATTTCAAACAAAACGGACCAAGTCATCAGGTTACTAAGGAGAATCAGCAACAGACACAGAGGCCTTGGTGAGGACAGCGCTCTAAGGCTAGTGCATGCCTTCGCTCTCTGTCACTTCACCTACGTGGCAGGTCTATTTAAATGGTCGCAGGCCGAGCTGAACAAGCTAAACACTATGATCAGAAAGTTAGTGAAGGCTACCCTAGGTATACCCATCAGCACCTCGAACGTGAAGCTCATGAACCTAGGCGTGCACAATACGATAGAAGCGATGGCGGAAGCGCAACAGATGGCACAGCAGGAAAGACTGACGAAAACGCGAGCGGGCAGGCTTATACTCAAAGCGATAGGGACAGACCCAAATAGATCGATAAACCCGAAGGAATCCGAGGTAGAATTGAGCGCGAAACTTAGAGACGCGATCAGAACCACCCCTCTTCCGAGAAATATGCACCCGGAACACAATGTTAGCAGGAGAAAAGCGAGAGCGAAAGCTTTGTTGAAAGAAATTGAACAGCTAGGACAACAGGCGGCCCTTGTAGACGCTGCTTGGGTCAAAGGCAAAGAGGCCTACACCGCTGTGGTGGTCGACAGCCGGGGCGAGGTACGCGACGCCGTCACCATCTTCACTAAGGATTCCACGGTGGCGGAGCAAGCCGCAATTGCTCTAGCCATCAGGAACCGTAAATGGTCTTTCATCTATAGCGATTCCAAAGCAGCAATTAAGAGCTTTGACAAAGGCTATGTAGCTGGGACTGCGGCTAAAATTATCGACAAGGTCGAAACTATCAAAACTGAAATCCGATGGTTTCCTGCACATATGGGACAAGTGGACGAGACTCGGCCCAACCTCAACGAGGTTACGAACGACCTGGCACGAGGACTTGCTTGCCGTGCCGGTCAGAGCCGAACCGACGCCCACTACCATTCCGGGGAGCATGAAGATCAGTTACTAACTTACAACGACATCACTAAATATTACTACTTGGGCCGTAGGCAATTCCCTCTGCCACACGTAAAATTGAACAGGGCTCAGGCAGTCACGCTACGTTTACTGCAAACCGGGACGTACCCCACTCCGTATTTCATAAATAAAATTCACCCCGAAAGAGAAATTAGGAAAGAATGTAACGTGTGCGATGGCATCATTGACATCAGACACATGCTGGCGGGCTGTCCCGCGACTCTCGCCGACCCCGAAGAAGAATGGCTTTACTGGTACAAGTTGTTAACAAGCTCTTCATATAAAGATCAGCTACGGGCTGTCCAGAGGGTCCACGATGACGCCATAAGGCTCGGCCTGGCGGTGCCGACGTGGACGCGGCCCGCCTCGGTCTGAAAAAACCGGGCTTCAGGACACGAATAAAGTTTTGTGAATGAATGAATGGAACACTCACTGAAGGAACGTTGTCGTGTCCATCGCAGAGAACGTCTACGCATGGGTTGTGGTGTTCATCCTGCCAATCAACAGCGCTCTGAACCCAGTCATCTACACGCTTGCAGCACCGACGGAACTGAGACGCCGCATCGAGAGGTTCTCCCAGCGTATCCTCAAATGCCACAAGCAAATCGAGTGCATGTTGACCAGTAGGTACAAATCTGTTCTTTGCCGCATTTTCTCCCTGTTTATTCCACGCCGCATTTCACGACGGCACTTCGCATGAACTAATGCAAATTTTACTTTCATATTTTGGTACCGAATTATGGCTTCATATTAGGTCCTGGAATAAAATATGCAACTGAATCATTTCTTCTGTTATCTTACTAAAGTTCAGCCTACAGCAAGATGCGAAAAATAGGGTCCCAAAATAAAATAAATATTGCCCCAGTACCCTCAACACGTTAACTTAGAATTTAACAAAGAATTTAGGGGATTTGCAGTAAGAGTTATGTACAGGTAAATATTTTTAAGCGATACATTTCTTGCGGCAGCGTACGTCCACCATGACTCTATATCGCTGATCAACTATTAATGAAGTAATATTTTCTGAGGAGATCATTAAATGCTCACTTTATGCAACGTGGTGCACTTGTGGAAGTAAAGCCAGCAAGACCTTAAAGCATGTCTAGGGGGTATAAATACTCATACTCCCACCAATATTGAAATTTTATTCTACGAATTTTGCCGTTATATCTAATTGTTTTGAAGGTTGTTTTGTTTTGTAGTGCAGATAAAATCTCTCTGGAATATAATTGGCAAAATACCAACGCACTTCACCCGAAGTTTGCTCAGTGATGCTTCAGAGCCGGTACTCATCTCGGAACACCTACAAAATTGGTATGCCTTGTACGCTACAGTGTTTAAATTCTCTACTAGAAAGGGGGGGGGGGGGGCGAGGGGAAGGTTGATATTCAGCGTTGAAGGAGGAAGAAGCGATAACAAGCCACAAAAACTGAATCTTCATCGTCATATTATCGAACACAGGATTCAGAGTTGAACTCACAAAGCTTTACGTTCGTAAGGGTTCTTTGTCGTCAACCGGCCGCCTTCGATAATTGTATGTGCAGCGTCAGCATTAGCTCAAACTTCCTCTTACAAAGAGTTGTAGCGACGAGCTTTTTGTGAATACGGGCGTGCTCATATTTCTTAGCCACTTCACACCTTTAGCCTGTACGCATTTCCGTGAATCCATAAGTCCATGTCCTTTCTAGGGAGGGGAGCAAGGACACCATAGCCCGTACTCACAAAAAAGGTTTTTACTTTAGAGCTGTCCGTAAGAGCCAGCTAATCATTATGACCGGCATACTATTAGCGAAGGCAGATAGTTACTGTTAAGCCTCTGTGTATTCGGCCCTTGATGTCCTAATGACGAGAACTCTAAAGGAGACGAAATGGTCACAATACAATGGGAAATTCAATTGATCAACAGTTGCCGAAAGGGAGCGCTCAACCCACAGCCAATGTTTTGACAAGCAGACTTCTCTTCGTCAGGACAACAACCTGAGCCTTGTCCTGGGCTGAGCGTTGCCTTGTTCGCCCACTGTTGATCAATTCGGAGAAAGTCGCACATCGCCGCAGCTTTCTTCTAGTATTGCTTTCGCTTACAGTTACGGCTAATTGGTGTGTGATGATGAGAGCTCGTTCTTTATTTTCCTTGCAGGTAATAGGACTCCCCGGTCGTCAGTAGCTACTCAGAGCTTGACCGGCACCGACATAGCCTCTGCATCCACAGACTGCACTTCGGCTGGCGGCTCATACCACCCCATGGCTCGCCAGTCGATCGCAGCTATACACGAGCTTTCCGAGTCTTCCGAGGCCGACGATACGGTTCTGTGAAGGGTTGAATCGCGCCTGCGAAACAGCACGGTTATCGACTAATGTCATGACACATGCGTCTCCCTCCCTCCCCTCCCTCCTCCCGCGTCTACACAATCCGTGAGACGACGGTAAAGGATCCAAACTGTGCTAGCGGCGACAGGTACGCGCGTGCACAAGCTCGCCACTCTTTCACATCTAGGGTGGTGCAGCTTCACCGAGAAGACAGAGGGTATCGTGTTCATTTCATAGTCGTCAAAGAAGTGTATCAGCATAGACGAAGGGGTCGTTCAACGCTTAACGCGAGACGATGTGTCGCTGGCTTTGGTTGGCCCTTATTAGGTGCCCCCGCTCTCATTGTGCAGTGGGCGTTCGTTAGTTTGAGTTGTCGGGAATATTATTCGTTAGAAAAATCTGAGCTAGACGGCCCAAGTGGTACACACGTTTTACGAGACTCCGTGAGTGACCAATCTATCGATAAACCAATACACTTATTATGCCCTCAAGGCGGCGTCTGCGAAGACAAGGATGACCTGTACCAGGCTGGGTGCGAGCTGCTTCTATCACGAAAGTACGCCGTTGCATCCCTGCCATTTGCATCCTAGGTTTCGGGTTGTCGTAGCAGAGTTCCTTGCAAGATGAGAACATGTTGCTGACGAAGCGGCACAGTTTGATGAACATCTTGATTGGCGCCAAATGTAGGACAACGTTACACACGGTTTAAATTGAAATATTGGTGCTCGTTTAGTGCTCACAGAAAAAACTGCTTGTAATTAATATGCTAATTTTGCCATGAAAATTCTGGAGAAATACGTGAACCACCGAGCGGGTGAGCATGGAAAGGTTGAGGTTACATTATCTAAACTACGGCAACTTTGTATACCACACAGGTATGTCAGTTCGAGGATCGCCACTGGTAAAACCAACATCACCAAGAGTGTGTTGTAGTTCTTACAGCCCGTGTGAACAAAACTTTTTAATTGAAGTGAAAGTAAGCCGTCATATATTTAACTACCGCTGGTGCTTTCATGTGTGTTCCTTCTATTGTAGTGTATATTTCGCTTCGTTCAAGGTGTTCTAAATGAAAGCACGCTCAGAATTTGCTGCTCCATACTATGTCGATGACAAATACTGCGTTTTTTTTTCTGTTTATTTTTCCTTTCATTGTGGCAAAACATGTGTAGCGTTCTGCTTTCCCTGCGCCCACGCTACTCGGCAACTACTGAATCTGGCGTGCTTGCTGGTTTCGTGAAGGTTGGCCCAGCAAACGGCGAACATTACTGCCATGCGCCGCTTGCCATCAAAACGCGACGTGACTAAAGGTTGTAAAGGTGTAATCTGGCGCAGAACTACAGAACCATTAAGTTCTTGTTCTGAGTGTCCTTCAGTTGCTCATAACGTATATCAGCAAGGGGAGTATGCCGTGAAGATGTGTATACAGCATGATCGGCGGTGTGCCGGTTTATAACCGCATTGTTTGACCAGTGCTTGCTTGATGCAACTGAAGGGAGATGTAGGCGAAATCTTTTCATATGTTTGTCGTACAAAGCTAAAATAATGGTAGGAGACGTCTCCTGAAACCAAGCAGCATCTATGGTAGCTCTAATTTGATCAGGTTGACAGAGATGAGGAGGAAAAGCTGTAATGAGCAACCGCTGTAGGGGTTATACATCATCCACATCAGTCTAATTCATGAATCCCTTATGCGATCTCACATTTTCCCATACTGCCTTTTTAATTCATCTTTATAAGACCAAGCTGATCTCAGAGTAGACCACCTGGTTGACTTTAGAGATAAATAGCAATGCCTTTGAAAAATGCTGCGCACAGCAAGATCACTGGGACTCTCGGTTTAGCATTGGACAGAAGTGTGAAATTTATTTAAGAAAAAAAATCACAAATTTGCAGATATTTAAATGATGCACGTCTCTATGAAATTCTGCGTTCCCAAATCATTCTCAGACGTTACTAGCTCGAATATTAGTTACCAGTGTACTATCAAACTGCTTGCAATCTTTTTAAAGCTACCTTATGTAGAAGGTAAGCAAGCTTAAGTGTACTCTGCTGTTTGGTGAGCAGAATTTCCAGCAAACTTCTTCAAGCTCACATGACTAACCCTGCTATGGTAGGCTGTCGTGTTGATAACGACGGCTTCGAATGAATAACAGGCAACTTGTTATTCAACATATTCTACTTAGATACGTCAATGCTATTCGGCAACATTGCTTAATTCTGAAAATTAAGAGCCTTACTTGCTTAAACATTGTGTGCGCTGACTGTAACTTGCAACTCATGCTTTCAGGGCAACACTGCCAAATTAGTTGACCCGCGTAGTTACGTTTCCCTGACTCGAAGATTGAAGGGCATGTTATTTTCCAGCGTTTTATAAGTATGCCGGGCTCCCATGGTATACATAACGTTGCCATTCATGATCACAATTGTGCATAACTTTCTACAGCCATATTCACTATTCTTGACAGGGTATTGACTCCACACGTCCACCCCACGGGTTTTACAAGTGCATATATGATCTGTACTGTAAACACGTCTTATTGTTCGTCAGTGTTATATCGTTAAACAGCCTCGCTGTGTGGTATAGACAGCTCCGTGCTTTGCCGGTCTCAATCATAGCTAGCCATTGTTACCCCAAGTTTTACGTGTGAAATGCACTAACTTGACTGTTGTCAGTAATTTATGCATGATCCATGTCCGGCACTGCACTCTCTGTAAATATTCTCAGCCATCCAAGCTGGTGCCACCACCTCGACGAATCCCTTCAGTGTCTAAACACCGAGATACCCAGAAGGTATCTATACCGATGGGATTAGCCTATACTACAAGTGTCGTTGCTCACTTATACCCAATTGGTCTACGTATATTTAGAGCGAAAATTTAGTGTAAAATGAGATTACTATTTGGTGATCGTGGCCGCATTGATTCCTCTTTTGTAGCCCACATATTGTAAAACAAATGTCTGTATTCTTGACTGTGCCTACGACGCGCTTAATTTTCTTCACGTGTAATAGTGCGAATAGGGCTAATTTACGAAATAACTCTTCGCTGCCTTCCTGTCGTTCAGTTCATGTCCACCTTTTATTTCATGTGGTGGCTACCTTTGTAGTAAAGGCATGATAACTATTCCTTGAAAAAGATTATGCTTTGCGTAAACCCACCTCTGCTGCATTAGTAAGCATATAGAAACATAAACAACAAAGCACACTGCGAGACGCATCTTTCTTTTATTTCCCACGCCCTAAGTTACAAAAACAACGAAAATAACAACACGTTGAACGATTTGCAGTGGACGCAAGGCGGTTGCCAAGCAATGGTACGTTCAAGGTTGTATGAGAACGGAAGTGACCCATTGTGGACAACCTGAGACAGTACTGTCCTACGCGGCGCTTTTACGTAATTGTTCTAAAATCACGAAGATGCGCAGCAGTAGCTTAAAGCTCAAACTTCCCGGCATTTTTTTGAGTCTAGCTTGTCTGAAACCACATCCGTTGTGTTGCGGATCAGTGGAGTCCACGACATCACGTGCGTTTGCCCTCGTGGATGTGCGCAACATACTTATGGTGACCTATATTCACACACACAAAAAAAAAGACGAATGAACGATATTATGAAACTTGGTGCTTGAGAAATTGTGTTTTTGTGCGATGCCAGACGGTCAGGTATGTCAGCGTTGAAACGAAACATTTCTGAAGATATTCTAGATGATTATGCAACATTTACCCAGCGTTACTCCAACCAGCCAAAACAGGAATGTCATTGTTCGGTGCGATGGCTGTAGCGACTCGCTAGTTAAGGCAGACGATGTCGTCGCCATCGAAATTACCCAGTGGGGATTGTAAGATATGAGCAGGAGGCCGGACGTATTATGTCGCTGTACGTTTAGAGGAATGACATTGCGGTGTTCGCATCTCATAGCACGAAAATCATCGCACGCACACCGGCGTTGGCACCACGTGTTCAATGGATGTGCTATTGTGTCGTTGCTCCATTATGCTATAACTGTACATAACGACTGCTTCTTTGCCGATGTTGTATTCCATGACACCTTTGCGCAACCGCTAGTTATAAGTGTATTGATGGGTCCAATCTAAAACTGTGCGTTAATGTGGATAACGTAATTGTCGGCGCTGTTTGGCGTTTTAGGGCTACGATTAAGGTCAACAACTATTGAAAATGTGTCAAGGACTTATGTGCTATCCTTTCTTCCTCTCTACATTGCTTCGGTTTAGCTTCAAGGGACTAAAAAAAAGCGGCTAGCACTGCTGGCCTACTGGACTCAGTACATGTCGTTTATGTTGAACGAAATCGATTTGATGCTGGTTTGAGTTGTATAGAATAATGCAGGTTTTGACAGCTAGGTCCTGCTGTGGTAGTTCCTTGGACAACCATTCGCCTTGCAGCGACAACATAGAAGTAAAATAATTTAGAGCCGAGCTCAGGTGTATATCACGTTTACATCATAAAACCTGCTCAATATACGCTACTTATTCGGTTTCTGCAACTTTCAGCCTGTTCACGTTTACCGATAACAGTACACGAGAGCATAACAACTGATGTCATTAGCCGTAGCAAGACAGCCGCTATTACGCTACAAAACTGCCAACCTAAAATTAACACCGAGAGAATCGACAAACCTTAAGGTTTTACAAGCAGCAAAACCTGCCATAATATTACCCGAGATAGTGTAACTGCATTTACATTCATCGGTTATGAGAATTTCAGCTAACACGCTACAACACTTAAACTATTACGCGATGTTACAATGTGGATAGCACACCAGAGACAGCTGCACGTTTAGCTGTCGCAGTGGCGACCAGAGAGTATACATTGTGGGCATATTTATCAACAGGAAACCTTCCCTTTAAAATGTAAGGAAGGTCTTTCTATCATGTATGTACACATTTCTGACATCTGTATTGTACTTTCATTTCGTTTCGTTTTTGTACGACAAGTGAGTAATAAATTATCTGTAACACGCACAGGGTGCGTAACTCCTGTGATCGTATCACTTTGCTCTTCAGCATGAGACGATACGAACCTGCCATGAACAAAACACGCTTTTTTCAACGTCCAATGTGTCGCTGTACTCGGTGCCGCACATTAGCCATTTTATTATATACAATGTATCGTTGAATCTATTTAAAGTAGTATTTCTGCATGCTGCGCGAGCGTATTCGACAAAGAAAAAAAAAAGACTTTTTAAATACCGTTTTACTTGCACAGCAGAGAAAAAAAATATTAGTTCATAGAAGGAACTCTGCGAGCAAGTTACATTATATAGAAATGCAGTAGCAGACAAACAAATTGGGAAACAGCAACGCTTAAGCACAGCCCGTGAGATACACCGAAATAAGAGCCAATAGAGAATTTCAAAAAGGATTGCATCAATGAGCAGAGTGAACTCGAAGTCCAACAAGCTAATTAATTGGGCGAGTTAGTGATTCTTCATCCTAATAAACAAGAAGAAAAAGACGAAAAATAGAAAACAACGCTAAAGAATGAGACCACAAGAACATGACGACATGGCATAACCACATGACAGTAGTGTCGTTTCGATACGAGGATACTGTCATGTGATGCACCTGGTTTTTATATGTTTGGGTCTTCTTCAATAAAAGTTGCAATTTTGAGTCGGCGTCGTGTTTTATCACCTTCCTTTCCTGTGGTGCCCTCCGTTGTTGCTGTTCTGCAGCCAGGTTTCGGTAACCAGCTTTTGTGTCCACCGTGGGAATAGGAACCCAAACTAAACGCCTCTGATTGCTACCCACCCCGTTAACGATAGCTAACTCAAAGATCACAATGCTGCTTACACAATTTTACTGCACCATTTCTGTGAATCGCCCATGCATGTCACCGGCAACAGAGGTAAGAGTTATGCTCACGTTTGAGGGCAATTTTTTTTATACACTTGCCTTTGTTGTTATAGATGGCTTGCGCTGAGTGAAAATGAAATCAAAGATGAAATACGAAAAGGGGGAAGTCGTCGTTTCTAACTGACGTCTGACAATTTGCACGAAAGCCGAAAATAGTTTACAAACTAGGCGGCCGGAGCGCGTGGGGTTCCGAGCGCTCGCAATAGTTGCGCTACGTGGTTGAGTTTCCTAAAGAAAGTACGTGTTCGCGTTGATATTTGCCATTGTTCTTGTGAATTTGAGACATATTTGATTACCTTATGCTAGTGGCTTGTTTTTTATTGTTGTGGTTGCTTTTTCAGACGCAGGTTATATTAGGCTCATATGCTAATTGGATAGCTCCGGTGTCGCAATGTAATGAGAGCTTGTTCTTTTTTTTTTTTTTTTTTTTTTGCTAGGCCGGCACCCGAGCCGCCAGCCTTGCATTATTGGTTGGGGGCATTTAAGGGGGGATGGTTATGGGGGTTCGAGCACTCACAACGGTCGCGCGACACCTTTGCGTCTCCGAAAATTCAATGCCCTTCACCTCCCTCTGCTTGGGCGGGGTGGCAACGGCCCGTAAGACATTGTCACACGGCTGTCATCCCACCCACGGGAGAGTCAAAGAGCTGCCGCCATTGGCCGAGATTTTTTATGGATTAATACGGCAAGCTGGGCGAGTTGGTGATTGAACATGTTCCTATGGGTGGGCAGCGCAACCCGGACGAAGGACGAGAGGAAGAACGCAACACGAGCGCAGAGTAATGACCAGTTGTTACTCTGCGCTCGTGTTGTGTTCTTCCTCTCGTCCTTCGTCAGGGTTGCGCTGCCCACCCATAGGAACATATTTTTTTTATGGGATTGGGAGCCTAGGTTGTATGCGCGCACCTAGCGATCCCACGTCCAGACGTCGGAAGGTGCGCATACAGTAGAGGGACGAGCGTATTTCGCTTAAAATGTCCGATAAATGATTTTGCGCTCACTGATGTAGTGGGCTTGCTCAAATTTCGCAGAAAGATCACATTTTGGATTCTACGTCGTTCAGCGTAACGCTAGGTACAGTTAGTTTTCCTCTATCTAAGGGAAAAATATGCAAAGTTGCCTTCATTAATGGCGATGCAAGCTGCCACCGACACGGTGCTAGCGTAAAGTTCTATCGCCTCCTGTCGGAAGCTGCAAGAAGCAGCGATTCAAGATGTATTGCCGCGCGTTCCAGAGGAGCGGGCAACACGCAGCAACCGTCCCTTAACGGCTACTCTCTGCAGCTGCAGGCAGCTGGCGACGCAAGCTTTTGCCAGCGCTATCTTCGCAGCAGGAATTTATTCCATAGGCGAGAGCCGTTTCTCATTCCTCTTAAAATTCAGGCAAGTAACTGAAGTTATGCAAGCAGAACGAATAATAATAATAATAATAATAATAATAATAATAAGAAGAAGAAGAAGAAGAAGAAGAAGAAGAAGATGATGAGGCAGGACTCTGCCTAGTGTTACACTGAACGAAGCAGACTGCAAAATGCGATCTTCATGCGTAATTTGAGCAAGAACAGTGCAGCGGTAAGCGCGAAAGCGTATTTTCAGACACTTTCATTGAAATGTGGACGTCGCTGTACGTGTCCCTCTCTGCAGGCCACGGACACCCTTTTAACCGCCGGCCGGTGGTTGCTGAGGCTCGTCGGGATCCAGGCCTTGGTGCACGCACGCTTTTCCGTCGTCTCGACGTCTTGAGACGGCACCTTCCGATCTTGCCCCGTCTGTTCCTTCTGTTTGTTTCCCTTTATATTTTCTCTGCCGTGGGGTGCGCAGTGGCAGGTGCTGGCTGAAGGAGAGCCGACAGCCCTACAAACTGTTTTCTGTGTTCTTTGTTTTGCTTTGTCGCGATGCGACGTTAGCGGCCACCGGTGACTATACGGCCATGTTGTGTAGCAAGCAATGCGATTCGGACTTTGTCATATTGCTAAACTTGTATGGTGTGGAGACCCAGTCTGACAAATGTCCCATATTTCTTTCCCGAGATCTTCGCCTATATGGGGTCTCCCTTGCCGCGTGCGCGATCTCGCCTTCGACTATACTGGAACCAGCCGGGCGCGTCGGCACGCGGCCGGAGCAGCCGTTAGGGCGGCGTATGCCCGTGAGGCGGGGCCTGCACTGTCATCCGCTCGCGAGGAGTGTATGAGACCACGAGCGTGAAGAAGAAAACAGATGAAAAAAAAAAACAATTATGGCAGTTTAACCTGTCAAACACATTGCTGTAGTCGGGTAAATTTGAAAAACATTATTAAATTCTGGGGTCTTTACGTGCCAAAATCGCGATCTCATTATGAGACATGCCATATATAGTGTGTCTGTGTGGGTGGGGTGGGGGGGGGGGGGGGAAGGGAGGGGTGCTCCAGATTAATTTTGGTGACCCGGCCTTCTTAAATGAGCACTCAACGCATGCTGCACACCCATCATTCCGGCCCCATCAGAAGAAGAAGCTCTACTCTAAGTGAAACTCAAATCCACCTCTGATTTTCTTTCTTCAACACTATCGAGTTAATAAGCTATTACCGATATAAACCTTTAAGGCAGGGATTCCCAAGCTGGATTCCGCAAACAGCATTTTTTTGTTCCGCAAGCGGCAAAAGCGAATCCGACCTCATCCTCACTTCGGTAAATTTTTGCATTAAGGGTTTGGATTTAACAGTTACGACCACTACATCCGTACTTCGGTAGTCTTTTCGACAAATGCACTCGCGGCAGCGGCGTTCAAGACTCATTGCGTTGTGATTGACGGAATGTCAGTGTCCTCGCTGGATGCGTTTAACGACAATAAACTTGTACGGCTTGAATAGTAAAAGGAGCTAAAAGCGCGTCATGAAGTCCACACGTATGCCTTTGTCGTGACAACGCTGCTACCTCTATGAGATGACCGCCACGTGTGTCACATTGCGTAGGATTGGTGCACAAGAGAACATGTGCGTGTCTCACTTTCCTTTACGCCAAAAGAGCAGGAATGACACGGCCAAATTTATTACATTTGAATAACCGTTCCACGGGAACTGCGTTACACATAGATTCCAAGATGGCGCTACATCTGGATGTTTTTTTTTAATACTTTAATTCTATCACTGGTTTTGTTGATGCAGGTGACGTTACGGTAAATACAGGGTTGGGGTGGGGGCGGGAACGTGTAAATATTTGCTCAAATATGCTAATTACTAACACAAAACAGAAAAGCTGGTTCAGACGCTGTTCAACAAAACCTCAGTGTTGTTGCAAACAGCATGAATGAGGCACTGGAAGGTGTCGATAAGAAGACACATCAAATCTTGCAAGAACGTAGCGTCCGCAAGAAACCGCAACAACAAAATAGCTCTTGCAAGATAGAGCAGGGTGCTCGCATGTTCATAGGGGGCGTTTTTGTTTGCTACATTCGTATCTTTGCGGTAATAATATTCTTAAACTCATAAACGTATTGAGCTAAATCGAAAGCATTAGTAAGCACGAAAGAGAAACAGCAGAATGCCGATATTTTCGCTGCCGTATGCCGTCAGGTTATCATAAAATAGATGAGTAAGGATTATATTTTCAGAACAGAGGAGCTAGCCGAGCTCAGTGCATTGTCACTTTCTTTGTCGAGGATTACGAAGCATTCTTAAAGCAGTGGAAGGGCCAGCTGTTATCATGCTCGTCGAAGATCATAATTGAAGTAGCACAGGCAATATTCTGCGAGCACAACGTATCACCGTCATACCTAGATAAGGACTTCATCTATGAGGAATGTTTTCGTTGGCTGTACACTGTAGAGTAAGTATAGTGAAGGCAAGTGTGTACCCGTCCCGCAAAAGACCGGAAGAAGCCTCACGTTGCGGATACACAAGTAGCGAGTATACTGTTTGCGGTTTGTTGCATACTGCTCAGAGACGTCCTCACGACAGGCAAGCACTCAGATCGAATGGTGAGACTTAAACGCACTCCTATAAGAGACGCCGTGTCGCGGGAACTCGTCCTAATCCCCAACACGCGGAGTTTAAACCTTCTTCGTAATGCCGTGGCTGTGAATGAAACTTGCGACCTCATGCTTAGCAGCAGAACATCATAGCCTGCGAGCCACCACGACAGGTCGACAAAATGTCAGAAACGTCAATGATGTTCCTTTCTGAAAGGAAAAGTACCAGGGCATTCGCATGCAGGACCTCAAGCGTCCGCATCCTCAGTGAAGTAGAGCGTCTAGGTCGTTGGACATTGCGCCATGCGGAAACGTGAACACATAACGCTATTTTGTGTTCCTTTGTTGTTTAAAATAAGGAAGGAGGGCATCGCCCTGCTCAGTCTGAGAGATTCCTTGATATTCCCGTCGCGTCTTTCACCACTCAACAGCTTTCAGCACCTATGCGTGAACAGGGCGCAAAAGGGTCCTGTTTCTTTCCTTTTCTGTCTTTTTTTTTCTATGACGTGTAGACGAGCATACAAAAAAGTGGCTGTGAACGGAAGCTTCTTTCTCAGTTGGTTCTTTCTTTTTTTCTGTACGGGAGCGAACATAATTTCCTCAATAAGGGCGCCGGATTGACTGTGCAAGCGAAGCCAACAAGGTATATGTAAACTGGTAGCGAAGCTTCCATAGAAGCCCACATGTCAAGAAAATGGCGGCTCGTTGCAACCGTCGCCATCTACGTATCGTGGGGACAACTAACAGCAAGCAAAACAAGAACTAAAAAGTCACGTCACAACCGGAAGTGGCAGCGACGTCAAGATCTTATGCTGCTTGGCGCGAATACTTGAATTTCTTTAGCGTCCGGCGTTTCGGCCTCTACACCAGCAATTATTTTTCTTTTAAGGCTGAGGCGAGCTTGCAACTCGCCTCTGCTGAAACGTCAGGGTGTCCTTTAACTATAGGAGTGGCGTATGTCCTAATGTGAACATAATTAGGTTGTTATTGACGGCAATTGCTCCAGTAGCTTCCTTAGGAAAGTGAGCGAATAGGATGGAAATAATTGACACTGCCATAGAGGTTTCAAAAGCAACTTCACTTTTATTCGTCTAGAATAATACAACCAATATAATTGACCAACCAAAACATGTTTCAATGGATGAAAAGTACTATGGCCAGCAGACAGTCGTAATGTATAGCAACATGTGCGGATCCTGTTCGCAGAATCATTCGTAATTCCTTGCGACACCATGCATTCACATGCAACTGTTATCAGACAAGACAACATTGCCCCACATAATCATTTAGAAAACGCTCGACTTACTACTGCTGCTGCCCGTCGGATACTCAGAGCCTGTGTTACGGAGAGTAAACGAACATACCGCGACCTTTCATCGC
This sequence comes from Dermacentor andersoni, assembly GCF_023375885.2. NCBI lineage: Eukaryota > Metazoa > Arthropoda > Arachnida > Ixodida > Ixodidae > Dermacentor > Dermacentor andersoni. The sequence continues at coordinate 45,876,067 of NC_092817.1, forward strand.
GGAGCGTTCCGCATTTATCGTCACCACGAGACAAGCGCGTCGGATGATGCAGATAGAAATTGCACGATAACAAAAAAAACCTGCACTCACACCTTTCGCCAATGAATTCCGTTCGCTAGTTCACGCAAAATTTGAAGGGAAGCGCACGCCGCACACTGAACAAACACGCAAGGAAATTAAAGAACTCGGATGAAACCGCAGCGTTCAAGTGAGCAACGCCATTCCGCACGACATAATATCTTGTTTGCACAGTCTTGCCAAGTCTTGCGCCCGAATCACTGGTTGGTAGGGGTCACCAAGAACGAACTACCAAATTGCGAAATAGAAAAAAAAAAGCAACATTTGTTTTATTGGTACAGCAAACATATTTGAAACGGAATATTTATCGTGTGGCAAGATTCTCGCATTTTTTTTTTTCACATACATAGTTTGTCTAGTTTCAGTGTTTGTCCCCCCTCACCTAGTCGCGCTTCAATCGTGTGCCACTAACTGATATATTTGGCGATAGGTTTTGGCCCCTTTTTCGTTCCAAGCTTCGCGATCTATTTAGATGGACCTTGAAGCGGATTTACGAAAGACTGCCACGCTTTTGTGTGGGCCATTGCGTTATGCAAGTGCAGTTTCTGTTGCTTATGTGACCAAAACTTGACAACACATGGACACTTCGTCCCATGACTGAATTTTCCAACTTTATGTGCCTGTGCTGCATTATCCAAGGATAAAGCATTCTTTAGCTTATTTTGGTGAAGTAACGTACTTTTTCTTCGCTTTCGTAGTGACGTCTCCGATGTGACTGCGAATTTGGCAGTGACACCTCCGACGACATAAGACATGAGGTTATCTCGCCGAGCACGATATTCCATATCATCGACGCGCTCGCGCCAAATTTTTGTTCGTTCTTACATGTCCTCATTTGTAGCACGTTTTCTGTCCAGAGTTTGTTGCAACTTATCGAAACCATATATTTGGCTTTCGATACTTTCTAGAGGTTTCTTGACATCATAGGTGTCGCGCCTTACATTTTGTTTACGTAATTCAGGAATATCGTTTATTTTGACAGTCTGTGCTGTTTCTATGCGGATAAATCGCCTGTTTAGGTCTTTTAGTAGCTTGTGTATTTCCTTGAGCTCTGGATCAGGATGGCGTTCCACATCGCCGCTAAGCATCAAAACTAACGCACAAAATGGCTAGAACAATGCTTCCAGTTAGACAAGCGACACTAACTAACGATTGTAGGGCCTGCAGCTAGGATAACGTTAAAAAAAATTAAACTGCATAAGCAAGAACTTCGGCGAGACCATCGGTAGGCTGGTGCCTCCGTGCCCACCGGTGAATATGAATGCATGGCTTGGTTTTGCGAGCCGCACCGGCACCACCACACCAACTGGCGATGTCGATTTGGCTGGATGGCTAGAATTGAAGAGGAAGATGCAGCGATGCTGTCACTTGGGGTGGATCTGCTGTCACTCAGCAGGCGATGCGGCGTCATCCAGTGCCGCAGTTCGCGCGTGTAGACACGCTAGTAGCGTAGGGCAGCCGAATATTGCGTCGATTTATGTATTTATGGCGTACAGTTATGTACGTGGCACATAATGTATGCCTGTGGCGCCCAGTTGAGCAGTCAATTCAAGGCTTGCGGCAGTATGAAGGTACAAGATTTGCAAGATACAGACCATCTCTCTCTCTCTCTCTCTCTCTCTCTCTCTCTCTCTCTCTCTCTCTCTCTCTCTCTCTCTCTCTCGCTCTCTCTTTCTCTTTCTCTGAGGCACCAGTATAAAGGCATGATTACTCGTTACGCTGTGAAATCACCGGCTATTCTGAATGTGCAACTATATTACTTTGGCCTAACTCAGATTTCTTTTACTTTTCCTGGAGGGTCTTTTTTACTATCGTGTGCCGACCTCACTGCCTTCAAAATTATCCTGTTCTCTCTCTCTCAGCACTGAAACCCTTTGCGAAAAAAATCCGAGTGGTAACTTCGTCTTCAAACAACTTAAAAACCTAGGCGCTACTAACCACCCACTACATTTTAATTGCTGAAATTCAATGTACACCGCCTGACAAAGCGATATATTGGAAATGCCAATCTCGATTTGGAGATCGCTGTCCCTCCATAGTCTTGTACTGAACTTAACTATGCTGTAATGATTCTACCAATGACGAAAATTAATCGGCTCTGAAATCGGTTAGGCGCACAATGTGGTGAGTTGCTGCACCAAATGTGTCAACAGGTCCCCAGATTTAGTATTCAAAGAGCGCGCTAGCCAACCGAGGTCTCGCTTGCGCCGACTGTGAAAGAGAAGCGAAACAGCAACGTTTCCATTTCGAGATATGGTCGCCAGGCGGCGCGGATGGCTGTGAAGCGGGGAGAAACGCCCTCAACGCGGCATCCTTGAATTGCAGAGCCTGCGACCTTCAGTAAAGATGTCCCGCGCGCGAAGTAGCAAGAAGGCGTGAGCAGCCGACCGTTGCGTAGAGTTCCGTAGAACGACGACTAATTCGTTTTACTTTATCATTTTCATCCATGCACGCGGCTGCTAGCCGGCAGGTGGCAATGACACTTCATTGTCAGGCCCCACATTTCTTGGAAACCAACGAGCGATACTCTGTGTAGCAGTAAGACTGCCGACGAATGTACGTCCTTTGTCTTCAGTTGTTCGTGCTTTGTCTCTGCAATGCGTCACATCATTTCCGCTATCCTTGAGGGCCTGCTAAATGGTGATGACACAGCCTTTCGTCACGTAGTTTTCGCTGACGTGAATAAGCCCTACTCTGACGCCTGCGAGTGCGTGTTTCCTTTACAAAGATCATTCATATGTATAATTGGAATAATTGACATTGACATTTGTTACACGCGTTGCATCGAATATACTTTGAAACACTTCCCCTGGGAATTCCCATAAGAAGAGGGAAGCCTTTTCGTTCGGGAAGCTTTATAGAAACAGGAGGACAGGCCTTTTACGAAAGAGATCTTGGGAGCCTGGCCTCGTGCGTCTGCGGTGTGCAAAGTCACAACAGCGCTGTTTCATTTCTTGAGATTCACCAGCGTTCTGATGAATTGAACGATGAACACTTCAATGCCTGTATGAACGTCTCTCCATGAACTATGAGCTTCTCTCCATCTTATCATACTTCAGTCCCTTTTCCAAGGTAGCCAACCGGGCTCAGCCTGGTGAACCTTTTTCTTATCATTTCTCTATCGTTCTCTCAAGCCTTGTTTGCTGTTGTTGCTGTAATTACAAAGAAAGCGGATACCGGCATGAAAGAATGGTGCAGGCGTTTCGTTTTCAAATGAATCTTCTAGAGACTATCTCGAAGAGAAGAGAAATGCAAGCAGTACTGCCTGGAGACTAGAAGGCAGGTAACGTGCTTCTTAAAAAGGCAGTCTGTGTTCAGCACAAAAATAGGCTTTCTCACAGGTTGAAGAAAAATGATACACATTAAGGCCGGTATTCACAAATGGCTCTTACGAGCTAGAATTGTTCGTAACGGCTAATTTTAGCCAATCCTGATGCTGGACATATTATTACCAAAGGATTGCTAGCAAACGGCAAAGGGCATTTATGAACGAACAGGTTTGTGAATTCGGCCTAAGCTGTTTACTTCGTCTTGAATTCCATAAATGCCCTCCATGTTTGCTCAGGGCCTATGGTATTCTGCTTCTTAGGACAAGGTCGTAGGTTCAATTCCTCGTCACAAAGCCACAATCAGAGGAAGACAGAATACAAAAGCGCACCTTACTCTGTGTATCCGTTAAAGAAGCTGAAATTATAAAAAAAAAATATCACGAGGCACCACAGTGCAGTGTCTCTTGCGGTCCATGTGTTGGCTAGGTACGTTCAACCCCATCAATAAAGAAAAGGAAAAGGCATGATAAGCGTGTGGCCAGTTTGCCTATTTTTTCATTTCTGTTAAGTGGTCACACCGAGTCACACAGTTTTTTTTAATTAAAGTTGATAAATTTTGCACGCTGTGAGAGTGGTTTGATGCATCATCAATTCATTTTGACTGATATCGTAATATTAATACAACGTAAGCTGCTATGGGCTCATTTCAAAAGCCGTTTCCGGCGGCGATGGTATCCGCCACCTCCACCTCCGCCGCCGGTGTCTGTAGCAGCTATCGCCGGTAGGGAGAAAAAGAAATATCCGACTCCCGCCGGGATCGAACCTCGGCCCGCTGCGTGGGTGTTAACAACGCCACCACTGAGACATGCCAGCTTTTTTTTTTTAATGCATGGAATTATGGGTAGTGTCATTCGAAAGTTGCATTACATTTGGACACACGTGAAAAACAAATGCACACATGCTGCGCAGTCCAATGAACGTTCAAAATTCGGGCAAACAAACACAAGTGTCCAGATGCGAAATCCATTCAGGAACGGGATCAAAGGTTGTAACCATACTACGCACTACAGCAGCCTCTTCTCGAAAGACAGACCTCGTTGAGTGAGGTGGCTCGGCATGTCTGTCGGTCCTGCGGCTTCTCTCTAATAAAGGGAGTCCTGATAACATGAACAAATCATATGGTGTGTTACTGACTGTCTTTTTGAGAGGAAGGAAGCGGATATCATAAGATGTGGGAGGAAGTGGTTTAGTTTTTTTCTTGATAGTTCTTACAAACAACTATAAAAAACCGAGCCGCACCAGCGCTTGCTCGCATGCAAATGCACGCCGCGTCGCGTCAATACATGCACGTTTTGCATTGCAGTTGCATGTTATTACACCAGGTAGAACGCCATGCAGCAAATGCACAGGTAGCGGTACAAGGCAGTTAACGAAGGTTTGAGGAAGAAAAAGAAGTTCAAGGAGATGTATACAAGAATGCTATTTCATTAAATCTCGCTCGCTAGCTGACTATGTCATCGCCGCGTTTCAAAGGGGATGGCAATAAATTGTCATAATCATCATCATCATTAGCATCGGATCACGCCACTTACCGTGCGATGTGAGATGCGCGCCGCATAGTATTTATGCGTGCGCACTTTGCTTTGCAGTTGCGTATTATTGCACCAGGAGGCACCTCATGTAGCAGTCGCATGGGTAGCGGTACAAGGTAGATAGACAAGTATTAAGGAAGAAAAAGAAGATTCTGGAGATCGATAAATAATGGTGTAATGGAAAACATGTATAGCATCCCTGATTAATTCAACAGGCTAGGTGACTGTTTTTCGTCGCTCCGTTTCGAAGGAAATGAAATTATAACATCATTATTATCACTCCCATGTGTCATGTCATTTGACATGCCCGCTGCGTAGCGTTGATACGTACAAACTTTGCACTGCAGTTGCGTTATATTCCATCAGCTGTCCCGACATGTAGCAGTTGCACATAGCAGGTGCATGCTGCATATAGCTGGACCTGGTTAACTCAAGCAGACAAAGTGACTATTTGACATCATCCTGCTTCGATGGGGATGCCAATAAAGGATCATTATCATCATCAACAACAACAGCAACATACCGTGCCACGGGTCAAGGGATGTGACATGTGCGCCACGTAGTCTGGATACCTGTGTTCACTCTAGAGCAGCCAGTTCCAGGGATCAAAGATAACATTTTCACGTACAGGGAAACTGTAGATCGTTACAAAGCGGAAAGAAGAATCTTTACGCCTCCGCATTGGTCTCTCTCTCTCTGGAGGGCGCTTGCATTAGGCGGCGCCTCCAGGGAAACGATTATACATCACCATATTGGATCTACTTAACTCAGACGAGGGACTATAACTACGCCCTCTGCAAACTTTGTAAGGAGGAAGGTACGCTAGGCCATGTAATATAGGAGTGTGCTGGCTTCCCAGGGGCCAAGGAAAACATTGAGAGTAGAGAAGCATGGGAGGCCTTGCTCTAGAGCGAGGCTGAAGACGACCAGCGTCAAGCAATCCGCCTGGTCGTTGAGGCCGCGAAGACTCACCGTCCTCAACGCGCGGGGACTGCTTCGTCCTTCCCCCCTACCTGCACGTAGGTTAATAGGCGGGCACCCCAGCTCGGTGGAATAATAAAGTTTTCAATCAATCAATCTTCGGTACCCGTTATGTCGCCTCCCTCACAAGGTACGAACCGCTGCTGAAGAAGCGAATCTTAGAGCTACGCGCGCGGTTGCAACCATGCAAATGGGCCTCAGCAAACCGCTGTGCAGAGAGCACGACAAACCGCAGCTCGCCCTCGATGCCGGGCGGACAGTTCAGATCGTTGTCGTGAAAAAGACGTGAAGAAGCTTCGCCCCGAAGACCCTGTAGTGCATGGTACCGAAAATGGAGCTGCTATGGAACCGCTCCTCCAGCTTACGCTGCGACTGTGCTGCGTGCGCCGCGCAGGCCTGTGACTTTTTGCGCAAGCAATGATTGCCGTCACCACGGCAATCGTGCTTGACGCGTTTGACGTGAAGAATGACGTGTTTTTCTAAGAAACGAGGAGACGGTCTCGGAAGAACGGATCTCAAGCCCCGCAATTTTACGATCCTGCGTACTGTTTTCAGTCAGGGTAAAACTTCGTTTCGAGAAGTAAGGTTGTCTCTATCTATTTGCTTCACAGAGTTCGCGATGTGCCGTTTGCATGGGAGTTTTAGGGCGAATGTACTCGTGTACTTCGCGTGGCGTATTTCTGGCCTATATTCGCGGCCACTTTTGACTAGACCGAGTATTCCTAACCAAGTGGGTAAGTGGCCAGCATGCGGACGTGGCCAAAGATTTTTTTCTTCCGACTCAAATGTTATCTGCTTGTGACTCATGCACGACGTTATCGCTCACCGGTGCGTCTCAAGCATCGCCTGGCTTGCCTTTCGTGCGCTGTTCTTCCGACTCTTCAGACAACAAGCGCTGCCTTGCACAGCCGACAGAAGACTTCCTGGTTCCATACTCTTCAGCATTTGATTCTCAAGACCCATCGCCCGCAACATCGAGCTCCCGTCGGCCTTTAAATCTGGAACTTTAGAGGTGCTTCGCCAGTGGGCACGGAAAGGCAGCCAGTATGCGGGCGTGCCAAACGTGTTCTTCAAACGCAGGTTGTTCTCCATCATCCTTTGTACTGCAAACGCACAAGCCGTACCCCTTTGGCGCTTCTTCCATGCCCGAACGTGCTTTTTTTTTCATTGCCTCTGTATGCGTACACCTGTGAGCAAAAGTATATGGACCACAGGGTATCTGAAAAAAAAAACTGAATTTCTTCGTAATTAACAAGCATAAACCGGAGCTGACGAGTGCACTGTAAAATTCGTAATGCTACATTTCGACTGCAGTTTTTAATTTCACGTTGCATTCACAGACAGAGGAAAAAAATTAGTTTTATCGCGCGATCCCTGGTCCGTATACCTTTTCTTATGGGTGTACAGCTACCTTAACTTTGATATGAGGTGGTGACGTCGAATCAAGCCCCGGGCCCCCTAAGCCTGGTACAAACAGGCAGAGTATGAACGTACTGTCTTTGTTGAAAACGTTTGCTGCAAAAATGGACGAGTTTCATGCTCAGGTTATGTCACAGGTCGATGAAGTTAAGGAAATCCAGAGAAATCTACAGGAAGAATTGAATTATATGTATGACTGGCTAACAGCAGTCGAAGCGAGGATCAAGTTCATTGAAAGCGGCACAGAGTATGACCTTGCCAGTACAGTATACGCTGTAGTGCGCACTGAAACAGCTACCCTTTCTAGTCGGTTATATGGCTTTGAAGACAGGTCATGGTGCGAGAATCAGATTTTTCATCGTTTTCCTGGCGAAACATCCGAGTCATGGGCTGATGCAGAACAAAAGCGTAAGTGAGCTCCTCCTGTCGTGCATCCGAAACGTACAGCTTTCTCAAGAAGAAATTGTTCTTTCGTGCAGGTTGCTTAAATACGTGCCGAATAATGGCCGCCCAATTATAGCGAAGGTTTCAACTGCTAAGGTCAACGAGACCATCTTTTGAGCACGCAAGAAATTACAATCAACTGGTATTAACGTTAATGAAGATTTGTTTTGTTAACTTCACATACCGCAAAAGGCTGCTGGAATTTGCAAACAAAAACTCCGGAATACCTTACTAAGTTCACCCTAATAGGTTGGCTGCCAAGAATTTCTGTGTGTTTGTTGCGACCACTGTTAGCTTGTGTGATATACCTTTGAACAGTGGTACACCTGTTATGATGATGCATGGCGTTTCCTCACCCAATTCAAATAGCACTCGTTTAGTATAGCTATCATATAGGCCAAATAGTTGATCTAGGGACGTTAGTTTTCTTTTTTCCAATGTTCGCAGTGTTGTTGACAAGCGGGAGGACCTTCATGATCTAACTGACACGTGTAGTACTGAAGTGATCATACTTACGGAAACCTTGTTATCGTCGATAGTGCGTGACAGTGAAATGTTCGAGTGCAAAAGGTATTCGAGTTTTATCGTTTTGATCTTGGTTCTAGATCAGGAAAAGGTGGCCTGATAGCTGTTTCCGACCACATTTCCTCTTCTCATGTTTCCATTTGAGTCACCATTAAAAATGGCGCATGCTTACGCATTAACCACTACAATATATATATATATATATATATATATATATATATATATATATATATATATATATACGTTTTCTATCGGCTACCTAACGAAGGACATAATTTTTCTTCCGGATTGCACAATGCTTTGAACGTCACTATAGTTAGGTTCCTTATAGCTTTCCTAACATTGATTGCTCCAGTCCTTTTCCTGCTTTAAAGGAGTCGGGAAGTGAAAGTGCCGCCTTCACAAATTTATTTTGCGATTTCAACCTCATTCAGTTAGTTACTGTTCCAACAATAACTACTTCATCCAGCGCTAACGTGCTTGATCTCATTCTAATCTCAGTGGGCGCGGCAGCAGTGCCGAGATGCATCGCTCAAATCCGTTCTTGTTCGCCATCCAGGTTACGCTTGGTTTGCTGCTGACTTCAACCGGACCGTCATCAGGGAATTCATCGACGCAACTGTTTCGCCTACCTGTTATCCCAGGACATGCATGACTGGCCTTATCATCGGGCACCAGATGGTGGCAGCGGCTACTTCCCCCCGACCAGTGCTACTCTATCAAAAGACAAGACCATGACGTCACGGGAATGCTATTTAAGGAACTGTTTCTGCGAGGGATCCTACAGTGGGCGCGGCAGCTGTTCCTAGATGCGTCGCTCAAATCCGTTCTTGTTCTTCATCCAGGTGAGCATGATGATGATGATGATGTGTAGTGTTTTATGGCGCAAGGGCCAGGTATGGCCAAAGAGCGCCATGACAAATGGTAGTGTTAACGATGTATTATGGAAGATGTGACTTGGCTGTAAAGTGGCCTAAAAATAGTCGCTGTAAAGTGCGTAAAATCTACGTGCTATAAAATTATGGCGATGATTAATGACGAAGACTGTGAAGATTAAAATCCATCCTAAAAGAATGATGCATTGTTTAAAATATGCGAGACGTTAAATTGCTTACAGCACTACAGCCTCGCCAGAGCCCTTGAACCACAAGGGCCTAGAGGCATGTGCTTATTCAAACTAATTATCGCAGCGACATCCTCAGAAGAGAGGAAGCGCTACGAGCGTGTGGGGCTAATAACATGCAACACAACATCTTTCAAAAAACCTAAGACGGCGTTGGTGTCAAAGAATGGTTCTGGACCAAGTAACATAACAGGATGAAGGGGGATGTGGTGCCTGTATGCTAAGAGAAAATGTTTTTTTCTTTCGGGTTCGGCTTCCCGACACTCCAGTAGGACGTGGAGGACGGTCAGCCTCTCCCCGCATCTACCACAGGTTGGGTGCTCGTTTCCCGTGAGTAAAAAGTTATGTGTGCCAAAAGTGTGTCCTATTCTTAGGCGGCAGAATAGCACATCTGTCCGGCGGCATTTTGTTACAAGAGGCCAGAAACCTAATTGTGGCTTTATTACATGCAGTTTATTATTTATTTCTTCGTCCCACATGCGTTGCCAGTGGCTTCGTAGTTTCCTTCTTAAGAAAGGCTTCAGGTCTGTGACAGGGACTGAAGCAGTAGGATTAACTGCATGCAATGAGATTGATGTGGCCATCTGGTCGGCTAGAACGTTTCCCTCGATGCCCCTATGTCCAGGCACCCAGCATATGATCACATGTTGGTTTGATATATATGCTTTGCACAGTGCGGAGTAGAGCTCATTAAATACTCGATTTTTGTGATTACAGAAAGACATCAAGGCCTTCACAACACTGAGGGAGTCCGTATATATAATTGATTTCTGGAGTTGTGATTTATTTATATGCTTTACGGCCGACAGCAGTGCGTAGGCCTCAGCCGTGAAGATACTAGTTTCCGGGTGCAGTACGTCGGATTCCGAGAAGGATGGACCGACGGCTGCATAGGATACCCCGTCGTGTGACTTTGATGCGTCTGTGTAGAACTCCGTGCAGGAGTATTTGTGCTGGAGTTCCCGGAAATGCATCTTGATTTCAATCTCTGGGGCATGCTTTGTGACTTCCACGAACGATATATCACATTGTATGAGCTGCCACTCCCAAGGAGGTAGCAGCTTGGCTGGATGCATTAGGCGAAGTTCGAGGAGTGGAACGTGCATTTCTTCGCTAAGCTCCCTCACACGCAGCGAGAAAGGCTGTCTTACGGACGGACGATTGCGAAAGAGTGTAGCACATGTCATGTCATTAATGGTACTAAAACAGGGATGTTGGGGGTTTGAGTGGACTTTCAGAAAATATGTATGGCTGATGTATGTTCTCTGCAGATGAAGTGACCACTCATTTGATTCTACATATAAACTTTGTATGGGACTCGTTCTGAAAGCGCCAGTGGCCAGTCGGATTCCTAGATGGTGGACTGGGTCTAGCATCCTTAGTGCGCTCGGGGCGGCAGAGTGGTAAATCACGGCGCCATAGTCTAGTCGTGATCGAATGAGGCTTTTATAGAGATTCATTAAGCACTTCCTGTCACTACCCCACGTAGTCTGGGATAGAAGTTTGATTATGTTCATTGTTTTTAGACACTTTTCTTTGAGATGTTTAATGTGGGGGACGAAGGTGAGTCTGTAGTCAAGTATGACACCTAGAAATTTGTGTTCTTTGTTTACAGGTATCTGTTGTCCACGCAGTTCTATGCAAGGATCTGGGATAAGTCCTCTCTTTCTTGTAAAAAGAACACAAGAGCTTTTGTTAGGATTGATCTTAAACCCATTCTTGTCTGCCCACATTGACACTTTGTTCAGGCCATGCTGTACCTGTCTCTCGCAGACTGCGAGGTTACAAGATTTGAAAGCTATTTGAATGTCGTCCACGTAGACAGAGTAAAAGATGGCGGGTGGTAGTGAAGCACGAAGCGTGTTCATCTTCACGATAAATAGCGTGCAGCTGAGCACGCCTCCTTGGGGTACACCCGTTTCTTGCGTAAAAGGACGTGAGAGTGCATTGCCGACTTTTACCCGGAAGGTACGATTTGACAGATAGCTTTTTATTATATTAAACATATTACCGTGGATGCCCATTTCTGACAGGTCTCTTAAGATTCCGTAACGCCACGTTGTGTCATACGCCTCTTCCATATCGAGAAATATCGATAGGAAGAACTGTTTATGTATAAATGCGTCCCGGATATTCCCTTCAACCCGCACGAGATGATCGGTTGTGGAGCGCCCTTCTCGGAAGCCGCACTGATAAGGATCAAGCATTTTGCTCTGTTCAAGGAAATGAATGAGTCGCCGATTTATCATTTTTTCGAACACCTTACAAATGCAACTTGTGAGGGCTATCGGGCGGTAACTTGCCACTGAGGAAGGGTCCTTGCCTTGTTTCAAAACAGGGACCACAATGGCTTCCTTCCACGCGGTTGGAAGGTACCCTGCATCCCAAATGGTGTTGAAAAGTGTGAGTAGTGTAACCTGCGTGTCATTGTGTAAGTTTTTGAGCATTTCATACATGATTCTATCAGATCCTGGAGCGGAGCTGTTCAATGCGCTCAAGGCAGCTCTCAATTCAGCAATACAAAAGGGACGGTTGTAAGGATAATTCTCTCGACCTTTTCTTGTTAATGGCTTACGTTCTTCTGTTTGTTTGTATTTGAGAAAGGATTGTGTATAATTTGTTGGACTTGACACGCTTTCAAAATATTCCCCAAGTGAGTCTGCCTGGTCTTGCAGTGTATCGCCATGTGTGTTTACCAGGGGGAGTGAATGTGTTTGCCGCCCTCTAATCCTATTAACTCTGTTCCAGGCTTTGGCCTCATCCCTAAACGAGTTAATACTCGATAGATACTTTTGCCAGCTTTCTCTTCTGGCCTGTCGGCGGGTTCTCCTACCTTGGGATTTTATTTTTTAAAGTTGACAAGATTCTCAGCGGTGGGAGAAGCTCGCAGCAACCCCCACGCCTTGTTCTGATTCTTACGGGCGGTCCGACATTCGCTGTTCCACCATGGTACACGTGGTTTGCATGCCAAACCACTTACTTCGGATATGCATTTTGACGCGGCATCCATTATGAATGCTGTAAGATAATCCACAGCAGCATCAATTTCTAAAGAAGACAGGTCAGCCCATGAGATGCTAGAGAGAGATCGAAATTTCTGCCAGTCGGCTGTGTCTATCTTCCACCTAGGAGCTTGTGGAGGATATTCGTTTTCTTTGGATGTTCTTATCAGTATGGGGAAGTGGTCGCTCCCGTAAGGATTGTTCATAACTTCCCATTGGAGTTCAGGCAGTATACACGGGGAAACTAGGCTGAGGTCAATTGATGAAAATGTTCTGTTGGCGAGAGAATAATATGTGGGTGCCTTCTTATTCAGCAGGCATGCACCAGAAGAGAAGAGGAACTGTTCAACAAGACGACCTCGCGCATCTATACGAGAGTCGCCCCACAGGCTGTTGTGCGCATTGAAGTCGCCAAGAACAACATAGGGTTCTGGCAGTTCATCTATAAAGGACTGAAATTCATGTTTAGTTAATTTGTAATGTGGGGGTATATAAAGCGAGCAAATAGTGATGAGTTTGTTTAGCAGAACAACTCGCACCGCCACTGCTTCAAGGGGCGTTCGAAGCTGTAAAGGTTGACATGCTATACTTTTATGTGTGAGAATCGCAACACCACCCGATGATGCGATGGCATCATCGCGATCTTTACGAAACGTAACATACGTACGGAGAAAGTTTGCGTGTCTGGATTTTAAATGTGTTTCCTGTAAACACAGCACTTTTGGATTATGTTTGTGGATGAGTTCTTGCAAATCATCAAGGTTTGTAAGGAGACCTCTAATGTTCCATTGAATGATTTGTGTATCCATATTTAAAATAAATTGGTGCTGTGTTTACGGAAACGGACGGGATGCCTTAGATTACAGAACCCTTTCGAGGCCCTGTAATAGGGGTTTTGTTGTTTCTGGAGCGTTCGAGGGAGCCTCGCCGCTCCTTAGGCGCTTGGTGCGCCTTGAGGATGGGTGTAGTGTCCATTGCCTCTTGTGAGGCGCCGGACACGTGCTCTTGCGAGCGGGAAGATTTCAGAGGGAGTCCCGCCTTGGAGGGCAAGACCCCTGCGCCCACCAGCCCGGAGGTCGATGGGGCTCCCAGAGGGATTTGGCTACGCCGGCCGTTGCCAGCGCATGAAGGAACCTCGGAAGTTGAGGCAGCCTCGGCTGCGCCCTCCTTCGGGGTCGATGGTTCCTTCTCCCCGGTTGACGGAGCAGCGCTAGCTGCAACCGTCGCGGGGGCAGATGGCGTGACTGCCGACTCACTGCTTGTGGGTCGGACAGCCGCCGGAGGCCGTTGTGACGCTGCCCCCTGACGCGCCACTTCGGCAAAGCTTTTCTTTGGCAGGTATGCAACCCGCCTGCGTGCCTCCTTAAATGAGATATTTTCTTTCACTTTGATCGTTACGATTTCTTTTTCTTTCTTCCAGGATGGGCACGACCGTGAGTACGCGGCGTGATCCCCATCACAGTTTACACAGTGTAGAGAGTTCTTACATTCTTCAGTTGCGTGTTCAAGGGCACTGCATTTGGCGCATGTTTGGCGGCCTTGGCAGCTCTGCGAGCTGTGGCCAAAACGTTGGCATTTGAAACATCTCAAGGGATTTGGCACATACGGGCGTACACGAAGCTTGATGTACCCGGCCTCGATTGACTCGGGCAGGACACTTGAATTGAAGGTGAGTATTAGGTGTTTGGTCGGAATTTCTTTACCGTCTCGCCTTATCTTGATCCTTTTGGCATTTATGACATTCTGTTCGCTGAAGCCCTCCAAGAGCTCAGCCTCAGAGAGCTCCAGCAAATCATCGTCCGAGACAACGCCGCGGGAAGTATTCATCGTGCGGTGCGGGGTTACTACTACTTGGGTCTCCCCAAATGATACTAGCTGAGCCAGTTTTTCAAATTGCTTCTGATCGCGGAGCTCCAGGAGGAGGTCTCCGCTAGCCAACCTCGACACCTTATATCCTGGACCAAAAACTTCGGTAAGAGACTTAGATACAAGGAACGGGGAGATTGTTCGCACTTGTTTAGCTGGTTTTTCAGAGTGGATCACGTGAAAACGAGGGAAGGATTCTTTTTGTCGACCAAAAAACTGGAATAAATCATCGGTGCGCCCTCTTTTCTGAGGGCGATCAGGAAGTGGAGGGAAGGATGTTGCCATAAAGGAATTGAATTTTCGGCAATAACGCCAGCCACCCACCATGGAGTCCTACAAGGGGACGCTACAGAGACTGTAAGAACAGGTCCTGTAAACGCCAGCTGTACGTCATCACTATAACCAAATATGAAATAACCTAGGTTGGTTAATCACACAAGGTTAACCCTTGCTGCCTGGAAACTATGGAAGTAAGCGGAAGGAAGGAGAAGACAGGAAAGATGAAAAGTGAGAGAAAGACGAAGGCTGGAGGGAGAGAGAGACAGGAAAAGGCAACTACCGATTTCCCCCGGGTGGGTCAGTCCGGGGGGGCCGTCTATGTGATGCAGAGGCCAAAGGGGTGTGTTGCGTCCGCCGGGGGGCCTTAAAGGTCCAGACACCCAGCATCGGCTCAACCCCCAGGATCCCCCTTTCCCCAGACACGGCTAAGCCGCGCACGGCTACACGCGGGAGGGTCCAACCCTCGTGTGCTCGGGTACGTGGTCTCGCAACACACCAAACGCCTGCTGACGCAGACGCCCCTGCGGGGCCAGGTGAGCAGGCGTTTCGGCAAATCCTTTCGTAGAACTAATGTTTGCCTGGTTTTCTTGCCGTGCCCACACGCTTTGCTTGAATGGTTCTGTGAACTGTGGGCTTCGTTGCAGTTCCTGTTGTTGCTAGCAGGGGATGTCGAGACTAATCCTGGGCCCGGTCGATATAAATAAATAATAAAGTCGATATTCTTGAAGGACTATCGGATCATGAGATGGTTCTTTGCACGTTAACTATTCCAAATTGTATCCGCCAACGTAGTAGTAGAAAGTGCGTGTACGCATTTAGCAAAGATGGTTACCATATTATTACCTTGCCCACAAGTAGTACGACTTCCACGAGCTAGCCTCAGAGCGCTCGGCCAGCGTTGACGAAATTTGGTTGCTGTTCGAAGTAAATTTTATGCACTGCTTGGGGTGATTTGTTTCACAAATACAAAAGAACACTAATAAGCACAAACCGTGGATAATACGTGATGTAATTCATTTAAAACGCAGAATAAAAAGATTGAGCAAATCTAACAAATTATGCCCATTCCGAGACTTCTGCCAAAAAATAAGTTTGTTAAACTTACTGCTAAAGGAAAAAATAAGGGTAGAGAAACGGCGTTTCTTCAGTACAACGCTTAGCAATTTTATCAAAGACAACCCAGAAATTCTGTCGTTATGTCAGACATAAAGATAACCCTCCAAAACCGTTACCGCCAACAAAAGAAGAGAAACAAGCAGAAGCGTTTAACGCATTCTTGCATTCCCTATTTGCCCCTGACAATGGCATTACGCATGCTTACAGGCCAGAATATATAGAACAAGACTAGGCGCTGAGCGCACCAGTCGTAACCGAAGCAGGCGTGTTTTCACTGTTATTGAGATGATAAAAAAGGCAGTGGTCCAGACGAAATCCGGAACTGTTTGCTGAAACGTTATGCCGATCCTGTAAGCAAATACTTATCCTTGTGCACAATAAATCAACCTCCGAACAAAACCTTCCAGCAGAAGGGAAAATTGCTAAAATAGTGCCAGTCTAAATGTCTGGCGATACCTCTTGCCAGTAAAATTATATGACTATTTCTCTTACATGTACGTGCTGTAAAGTCTTGGAACATATCTTCAATCAACCAAGTTTTATTTTCGCCGCAGACAGTACATTGTTACTGCGAAAATAGGGGGCCAGAGAAAAAAGCTGCATCTGTGCAGCTTGACTAAGGTCTAGTCACCCGTACAGCAGCAGTGACATGACGATTTGGTATAAGGATTCAGTTATGCAGCCATCAGCAAGTAAAGAAACAATAAGACACTTCCATCACAAATGGCAATTACAAGAACAATTACACAGCATACATTTTTCAATGAACAATTAGAAGCATAAGCAGTTTTAATACAGTGAAACAAACATGTCAAATAAGGTTTTGTTAGTAAGGGCCAGAACGTCCACATTTTTCCGGTCTAACTCATTTAGTGTAGTTGCTAGAGTGTAGTCAAGTTTTTCTTTCCCATAATGGGTGCACGAGAAGGGAACGTAGTATGGCGGTTGATATCGGAAAGGGTAGGAAGTTGTACTTTTCCCGAGATTTGATAATTCTTCGAATAATTCCGCCCTACTTAATGTGGAGTTTTTCTAGGTTCTTAATAACTTGTATTTGTATATATTGTGGATTTTTAGAATTTTATGTTTGTGAAAGAGTGGTTCTGTGTGTTCTAAGAACGAGGAATTTTCTATCCGAGGAACGAGGAATTATCCGAGGAACGAGGAATTTGAAATCCTTTACAGAGTTCATTGGGGAAAATAATGTCCTCCATCCCTACCAGCATGGCTTCAGGACTGGTCTGTCTACCGTCACCCAACTTGTTGAGATCCTACACGATTTCGCCAAAGCAATTAACTACCAAAAACAAACAGATGCAATTTACCTGGACTTCTCAAAGGCCTTTGATCGTGTCTGCCATGCTAAATTGCTTCTAAAGCTGAAGCATATACTAGGAGATGGGTCAATGTTTCTTTCGGTTAGCGCTCCCAGTTTGTTCAGTTAGGCGCCCACACTTCTGAAGTTGTGCCAGTACTTTCTGGCGTACCCCAAAGTTCCATTTTGGCTCCTATCCTGTTCCTTTTGTTCATAAACGACATAACTAGTCAAGTTCAATCCAGGGTTAGGTTATTTGCTGACGACTGTATAGAGAAGTACTAAACCAACAAGATCAAATTAGTCTTAACAAGGATTTTGCTTTGATAGCCCAATGTGTGAAAACTCGCAAATGACCATCAACTTCGATAAAACAGTTTCAATGTCAGTAACAAAAAGTGACCATAGGATGGTAAGGGCCATAGGATGCTAAGAACTCGAATTAGCCTAGACTTGAGGAGGGAACGGAAGAAACTGGTACATAAGAAGCCAATCAATGAGTTAGCGGTAAGAGGGAAAATAGAGGAATTCCGGATCAAGCTACAGAACAGGTATTCGGCTTTAACTCAGGAAGAGGACCTTAATGTTGAAGCAATGAACGACAATCTTATGGGCATCATTAAGGAGTGTGCAATAGAAGTCGGCGGTAACTCCGTTAGACAGGATACCAGTAAGCTATCACAGGAGGCGAAAGATCTGATCAAGAAACGCCAATGTATGAAAGCCTCTAACCCTACAGATAGAATAGAACTGGCAGAACTTTCTAAGTTAATCAACAAGCGTAAGACAGCTGACATAAGGAACTATAATATGGATAGAATTGAACATGCTCTCAGGAACGGAGGAAGCCTAAAAGCAGTGAAGAAGAAACTAGGAATAGGCAAGAATCAGATGTATGCGTTAAGAGACAAAGCCGGCAATATCTTTACTAATATGGATGAGATAGTTCAAGCCGCTGAGGAGTTCTATAGAGATTTTTACAGTACCAGTAGCACCCACGACGATAATGTGAGAGAGAATAGCCTAGAGGGATTTGAAATCCCGCAAGTAACGCCGGAAGAAGTAAAGAACGCCTTGGGAGTTATGCAAAGGGGGAAGACAGCTGGGGAGGATCAGGTAACAGCAGATTTGTTGAAGGATGGTGGGCACATTGTTCTAGAAAAACTGGCCACCCTGTATGCAGAATGCCTCTTGACCTCGACGGTACCGGAATCTCGGAAGAACGCTAACTTAATCCTAATCCATAAGAAAGTGGACGCCAGAGACTTGAAAAATTATAGACCGATCAGCTTACTGTCCGTTGCCTACAAAATATTTACTAAGGTAATCGCAAATAGAATCAGGAACACCTTAGGCTTCTGTCAAGCAAATGACCAGGCAGGATTCTGTAAAGGCTACTCAACAATAGACCATATTTACACTATCAATCAGGTGATAGAGAAATGTGCGGAATATAACCAACCCTTATATATAGCTCTCATTGATTACGAAAAAGCGTTTGATTCAGTCGAAACCTCAGCACTCATGGAGGCATTACGGAATCAGCGTGTAGACGAGCTATACGTAAAAATACTGAGATATCTATAGCGGCTTCACAGCCACCGTAGTCCTCCATAAAGAAAGCAACAAAATCCCAATAAAGGCGTCGGGCAGGGACATACGATCTCTCCAATGTTATTCACAGCGTGTTTACAGAGATATTCAGAGACCTGGAGTGGGAAGAATTGGGGATAAAAGTTGATGGAGAATGCCTTAGTAACTTGCGATTCGCTGATGATATTGCCTTGCTTAGTAACTCAGGAGACCAATTGCAATGCATGCTCACTGACCTGGAGAGGCAAAGCAGAATGGTGTGACGGAATGTTGTGACGCGAACTCCCTCTGGTTAACCTCCCTGCCTTTCCTCTCTCTCTCTCTCTTCCTACAATGGTTCCCGTAGTAATTTACTATGATGGTTCGTTAGCCTCTTTACCGATTAGAGTATTCGTCATCACGTGGCACCGATGGCGTAAACGCAATTTCTTTTTAAAGCACGGTTATTTACTCGTCCATTCTCGTGTATGAACTTCTCGCTCAGACTTGGAATTCTTGTGTATTGCCTTGTGTTTGGAAAGGGGTCAAAGTTGTGCCATTGTTTAAGTATGGTAATAGTCATTTTCTACTAAATTATAGACCAATATCATTAATCAGTGTCTCTTGCAAAATCTTGGAACGTATCATTTATTCTTATTGTGTTAACTTTCTTGGAGCTACTTCTTTTTTCACATCTCGTCAGCACGGTTTTTGGCTGTGAAACTAAATTAATTTCATTTGCTAATGAACTCCTAGTAGTACTAGACATCCCATTTATAGGGATTGTGCATTGTTAATTTCTTTAAAGCTTTTGAACTTGTCCGCCATGAACTTCTTAAGATCAGTACTAAATCTTGACCATAACATAATTGCATGTGACCACAAGCTTTTGTTTAACCGATATCAATTTGTAATTGCTAATGGCTGCGATTCTTCTCTCTGACCTGTCTGTTCAGGAGTGCCCCAATGTTCCGTCCTTAGGCACCTTTCTTTTATTCTTTAAGGCTCTTTCTTCTAGGATATTTGCAGACGACTGTGTTATGTACCATGGGATTTCTCTCGGTACTTACACATCCCTCCTACGGTCTGACCTTAACAATGTATCTGGTTGATGTGACACATGGAAAACAAAACTCAACACCACGAAGTACAAAGTAATGCTAATTTCTAGCGAGCTTTTCACCAGCGCTTTCAAGTTTCACATTAATGGTTCTGTTCCAGAGGACGTGACTGCTTACAAATACTTAGGCGTCCACATTAAATCTAACCTGTCTTGGCAACCACGCACTAATTATGTGCTAATAATGCTAACCGCATACTTGGGTACCCGCGCTGTGACATTTGAATGGTCCCGTCTTTTATTAAACTCCTCTTTTATAAAACTTTCGTTCGTTCTGAACTAGAATATTTATTTATTTATTTATTTATTTATTTATTTATTTATTTATTTATTTATTTATTTATTTACACAATACTGCAAGCCAGTAATTTGGCCCGAGCAGGAGGGGCTACAAAGGATACATACAATGTAACAAAGGTCAACAACAACAAAAATCAAGAGAACACGAAGACCGTAGCAATGTCCAACCCTCGAAGTGTGGAATCCATTTACTGAAAGTCTTATTCTCACCTTGAAGCTGTACAGAATCGTAGCGCGCGTTTCATTTTCTCTAACTACCGCCGCCTTTCCAGCGTTTCATCTATGAAAACAGCGTTACGGTTTCGATCGCTTTCTTCACGCAGAAAAATAACACTTCTCACCTTATTATTACGATAGCAATTATTTGGATGCTTCAGACGCATGTCTGGAGTCGTCGTCGTCGCGGTGACGTCGCCGTAATGTTCCATTGAAGTCCAAGGGCGATAATATCTTGGCGGCAGGCCGTGTAATGTGTGTACGAATGAAAGCGTGCGAGTGTGAGCTGACGATGGCTGCCCAACCTCGTGCGCGCAAGCGAGGCAAGCGAGGAGAAACAAACCATTTTATGACATTTATCAAAATAAAAATGGAACAACAGGGTCCTTCAACAGGTCCTCGACGTGGGTGGAGTCCTCAGTCCAGGACGCCATGAACCTCGGCCACCCTGCACGCTCTCACGACCAGATCGAGCTGGTGCCGGGAGTTGACGCTAGACAGCGAGGCTTCCCACTGTTGTATGGGTGGGCATTGGTTATAGGTCTGGCGCTCATGAACTGGCACCCCCAAGTGGCGTCGTAGAGCTTGGCTGACGCATTGCAGTCAGCGCATTGCTGCGGGTAATGCGTGGGGTAGATGGCGTGATATAGCGTGCGGTGCAAAAAGATGTTTGTCTGTCGCTGTAGCGTGCCGTCTTCCGCCGCGCGCGAGGACCCGGGTGGAGAGGATGGAGGGCGGTGGGGGGCATTCTACTTCGGCGGCTGCTGCATATGGCGCAGCCACGCGCGGTCACGAGGGACTTCAAAGTGATCTGCGATGGGGAAAGTACGCCGAGTGCTGATAACTTCGCGTGTGCCCTGTTTCCACCGCCTAGTTCGCGTTGAAGCGAAAGGCCGCACGAAGGTGAATTCGCTCACTGCTGCTGCCGTGCTTCCTCACTCCAGCGTTTTGACAGCGAGTTTCCGCGGGCGAGACCTGTTCATGTTTCCTACTGCGTGCGTGACAGCATGGTCGTTAATTTAGTTATTAGGGGAATGTTTACA
This sequence comes from Dermacentor andersoni, assembly GCF_023375885.2. NCBI lineage: Eukaryota > Metazoa > Arthropoda > Arachnida > Ixodida > Ixodidae > Dermacentor > Dermacentor andersoni. Next base: position 45,897,327 of record NC_092817.1, read on the forward strand.
ACAGCCGGTAAAACTACTATCCTTACTTCGTATAGCTGTATATTAATTTTCTATCGCAATCAATGCTTCGCCTTTCGGGCGAAATTGCGACTTTTTTCATAAGATTTCTTACCATAACCCTCGTCTGAAGCAAGAGTTACTTTTTTCCCTTCATTCATATCATCTCGCATCAACCATCGTCACAAAAGGTTTGTTCCTCGTTGTCCTACTAACCACCACATTTTTTCTTTCATTCCTCACACTAACAATGATTCTAACCACTTACACCTACCTCCATTGTAGCTATACGGATCCCAGTGATTTTTTAACGCCGGCAGAATCTTCGCTCTACAGACCTGCGCAATATTAGCCAAACTTTTCATGAACAAACACGAAAGAAATAAAAATCGTGGGTGGCATTAAGTTAATATTAACGAAGGCCACAAGGCTGAATTGTGCAAGCATCCAGCGCACGTGGTGCAAAAAATTACCGTGACATTACCGTGTTCCCCTTGTGCGACCCCATAGGTCGCACAAGGGGAACAACAGGAATAAAACTAAGCAGGTGCACTCTCTTCAGCGGCGCTTTTATTTCCTGTCTTAAGAAGCAGCGTACGGGAGCTGCCTCACAACGTGGAGCTCAGCGGGATGATTGGTTGACGATGAGACCACCCCGTGCCACCGCGTCATTCATTATCTCTCATCCCGACGTCTGCAGCCGAGGCAGCAATGTATACTAAAGAGCAGACCGAACTCTGTCACGTAGTACATGTCTATGCACAGCCGGGTTGTTGCAATTGGCAAGGATCTTTTTACGGAGTTCCCGGAACGGAAATCCCCTTGTTTAGTCATTGACGGCTGTCCAGCTGGCTGGCTGGCTGGCTTCGTGCGCTTTAAAGGACGTTCCCCTCTTGTCTAGGTACTTAGTTGACTGGGTATTATTGTGACCGGGTTTCAAGGTTGTACCGAGATTATTGGACACCGTACTTTCAATCTCTGTTCTTTTTCCTGCTCTTTCAAAGCGACTAGTCGAGTACTCCTTAGGATAACGTCAAGAAGGGAACACAAACCAAGCGGAAGATGCAGCACGTGCGGGCAATCTCGGCAGAAAGCGAGAGCTGGGTTAAGAAACAATTTTTGAATGTTAAAATGAATGCTCTAAGGAATATGCGGCCTCCGTGGAGCGAGTGAGCAGAGAAGAAAGCGCCGGTGCACAGCTGCTGTCATGTCATCGTTGTACTGCTGTCACCATTCCATCGTCGCGTCATCGTCTTCACGTTAACAGTGGCTTTGTTCTCCTCATTCTGTCCCTGTTCATGCTACTATCTTCATATCCTTTGCCGTCAATTAATCGGCGTCACAACATCCTCGTCATCACGCTTTCATGCCGCACATTGCAGCGATAACTCGTGCGGCCATCATCAAACGCCGTTATCGACTTCGGCCGTACATATAGAGTATTGTTAGTGTGTCCACTCGATTTCAGTAGTGTACATAAATTGTTCGCTTAGTTTAAGAATCATCCACTGACCGCACAGATGCTGCTGGAACACCGTCTCTAACGATGTTCCACCCTTCCCCAGCACAGGGTAGCCAGCCGGTACTTACACTGGGTAACCTCCCTGTCTTTCCTCTCCTTTGTCTCCTCCTCCCCCTTGTTCTTTTTCAAAACGACTAGATTCTGCAATCGCTTTTGACTGCATGGTGCTGTCTGCAAACGTGCGCACATTCATCACCTTCCGCGTCTCCTCTATATTTTCTTCTTTCCCTCTCCCACCGTAAAGTATCCAACCAGACACTGTTCTGGTCGCCGTCCGTTATCTATATCTTCTCTCTGTCTCTCTCTCTATTGACAACCATTTTGGTTGGTTGCGGCCACAAGCTTTTTTAACACTTTTGTTCTCCTCAATAAGCAGCATGGACGGTAAATATAATCAACCATTTAATAATCAATCATTCAACCAATGATTTATTTACCGTGCCCAGGAACAACCATAAGGGTTGAGGGCTGGCGTACGCATACATTAAAAAATACGGCAGGGGAACATAAGTAAAAAAAAAACAATGAATAAAAAATTTTGAAGAGAAGAGTGCATAAAAGAATAGACGCAAGATGAATATAAAAGAAAAAGGAGGAAAAGGGCAGTTGACCTATGACAAAAATACGCAAAGCTCGGAAAAGAACAATGGGATTGAGTTAGGAAAACTATAAAGATCACGAAAATAAGCGTTGTAAAGGCTCAGTACTGTGTGGATGGTTGTGTTTTGGTGATGAGACGCAGGACCATGGAAAAGTCTATGTCCTCTGGTGATTTTGCGCAGAATACGAAACATGATACAATTCAGAAGTTCGGGGCATGTTAAAAATCCTGAAGGAGTCTCGAAAGGAACGGAAGGTCAGCGCGATTACGTAGGCAGCGAAGTAAACGCAATGACGACAATCCAACAATGCTATAGAACAAGGTCGAGTGTCCGTGTTAGCAAAACGGTGATGATATATGCTTAAAAACAATTTCTGGACCCGATCTGTAGTATCCCTGTTGAATCTAGAAATGGCATTCCATACGACCGATTCAATCGTATTAGATTCTAGGAAGACATATTCTTGTGTACAACTTGCGGTACGGTGTAGGAGAATTGAAATCCCTGGATAACCTGCAAACATAATAATAATAATAATAATAATAATAATAATAATAATAATAATAATAATAATAATAATAATAATAATAATAATAATAATAATAATAATAATAATAATAATAATGGCTGGAGGCATATTGCTAATAATGACAGTGGAGAATGTAGTGTTGCAACGTTAGGCAATGACGGCGAAGAAATGCGTTTGACTACTACGAATATTCGGGCTGGTTTTGATGTAAGCAGCCACACTGTAAAATGCTGAATCTCTTTCGTGAATTTTTGGCGCTGCTCAGGAACACACGAAGAAAGATGAAAATGTGCACAAGGGCAGACTGATGCGTTTCCGACAAATTCCCTTGATCGTGTGGAAATACGTAACTCAATGATTCTATAAGTTTTCCTTATTATTATTGCTCTTAATGAAATGTATACTATTTACACTTAATGCATACATATTACTGAAATGCTTAGAGGTAATGTGTTGAAAGCAGATACGTATAGAGAAAGGATCATATAAATTATATATATTTACCAGTCAGGTCTTTATTCTGGCAGTCTTTCCTTCTGTCTCGCATATCCTTGCCTTGCTTCTGTGTTGGCAACGCTCCAACATTACTAAAGATATTTCAGTTAACACGCATTAATGCCTTGTTTCTATTGCTCTTCGCACAAAATCAGCTTTACGAGGTAGATAAGAGATAATAGCTTTGAATGCAAGTGCTGAATATACATTGTAGCAATGTAGAAGAGCAGGTGGTTTGAGTCCGAAAACATCGCAACAAGACCTCACTTCTGACGGCTGCACGCAGTTCTATCCTAAGAAACTTATCGCGGCTATTTCTTGGCGTTTCAGATCTTCTTACTGTAATTTTCTGTGTATACGAATATAACTTTCATGATGACAACATTCTATAGTGTTTTCTTTTATCTGGTACAGATTATAAAAAACACGTTGCTGCCGTTATCCGAATCACAAATTTGGATAGTAAAATACTCCAAGAAGAGACAGCATGACAGGGAAGTAGACGAGACAAGTGCGACCTTTCTACTCTTCTTTTCTATTTGGCGTATGGATGTTTATTAACTTGCTAGAGGTCAGTGATATTGTCTTCATTTACTCGTCTGTCTGCTTGTTTTTCTTTTTATTTGGTTTAATACAGTCCGCGAACTTCACCTTTGTTAAGATACAGCTTTGACAACTGCTCACTAGTCTGTTTTCCTGCGTATATCTTGCAAAAGAACTTCCATTAAAATCGTTGACTTGGGGGCCTCCTCCTGCACATTTCCATGTATTAACACTAAACTATGTTGCAGAAATTGATTTCCAATTTTGAAAGAAGTTGTTCTGTGTGTGCGTGTGTGCGTGCGTGCGTGCGTGCGTGCGTGCGTGCGTGCGTACGTGCGTGCGTCACCTGACGTGCAGTAATTGGAGCAGTCTTGACTTCCTCAAGGACCCACGGTTTGATACTAGGAGTCAAGTCAGCCTGCGCACCTTCTCTGTTGCAAGATTGATTGATTGATTGATTGATTGATTGATTGATTGATTGATTGATTGATTGATTGATTGATTGATTGATTGATTGATTGAGTGATTGGTTCATTCATTAAATCCCTCAATGTACATCCTCCTTCTCGTTCGTTCATTTGTTTATTAATTAACTCACATACTCTGAAACGTTTTATTTCTGTTCAAGCATAATAAAGAAATATTTACAAACTCTTGAACATCACTTGTAATTGCTGTCTTCTTTGTTCCTTCCTGTGGTAGCAGCACCGTTCGTGCACAGTGCAAGTTGACTCTGGGGTAAACGACAATACGAAGCAACGAAAGACATCTTGAGATCGACGTCACTTCAGTGACAACGTGAAGTGCACACAGAAAAGGGCTTCGCCCCGGCTTCTGGCCCTCACAGTAACTTGGTAGTCGCCTGACGTTATCCAATCCGGAAGCAGTAGTGCCGGCACTTCGAACTCCTTGTTACGGACCGAATAGTCGCCCTGCAAAAGAAGAAAACGCAAAGACCAACAAGGCTTCAGCAAAGGATATACATCATGCATTCTGGCGTATAGCGCAGAAACTTCAGGAGCAACGTACAGAAGACGAGACACACACAAGCGACATTTTCAGCGGTGGTTTATTCGAAGCCGGTTCACGGGTTTATATAGCCAAGACAAAATCCAGCATGCGCAAACTACGATCCAGCGAGGAAATTCAGTTGTTTCCTCGATTAGGATAGCAAACGAGTACGTACTGAGGCACTCTTGGCCAAGCTTATCTATTGTAGCGAATTCTATTACCAATCTCCTCAATTCGTCTTTATGCCTGCGCGCAACAAAGCAATCTTGAAGTAGATGTGAACAACCACATGTGCTGAAGTGTGCGGCTAACCAGCCGTCGCTTCCTTTGTTGGTGTTATTACAGTGCACTCTGAGCCTGTAGTTCAGACACCACCCAAATTGCCCTTCGTAGTGTTTACCGTATGAAAGTGGTATCTTGTAAACAACGCCTTCCTTGCAGGGTACCTCATGCGTTACATGTTTTTATGTCGCAGACTTTCCCTTTACCACCAAATGGGTTGCTGATTCTGCGTAGATTTCCTAAATTGTTTGGGGCTTGGAAAACCATCTTTTTTATGTTGTAGAATATTTTGTGCCAGGTACTTTATGAGGGCAATTCTTCCCCGGAGTTTCTTCGCTCAACGCCAACACGGTCGAATCTCAACTCTTCCGAAATCGATACACATCATACTTCCGAATATCCCAGAGTTTCCGTTCGTACGCGTGCTAATATTAAGAAGCTGAGAATAGATGGTTGTGTGATCAGCTTGAGAAGGCCGTTTTCGCAGATTATACGATAAGTTTGCAGCATCTAACAGTACCCCCGAAACATGATATACATATTGTACAAAGGTCAGTTATGGTAAGATAAGGGGCTATTACAAAAATTTGACTCGCTTCCTCTGCGATCGAACGATTTTGCAAACGTATTAGGCTTGACAAATTGTTCGGGGGCTGAATTCACAAAGCTTTTTGTTTGTAAGATCTGTTTGCCATCAGCGGATGCGTTCGCTATTATTTATGTTAGACGTGATTATGACTGGCTGACAACTGCTCTTACGAACAGTTCTAGAATAAGATATTTCTTATGATTAGGGTATAATATTGTCTAACACTGTTGGCACTGCTAAGAGGTGCAACGGACCACGTATCATAACTAAATTCATAGGTACCCTAGTAACGGGGCCACATCAAGCGTGTCGATGCTGAACTTCTGTGATGGCCTTCTGCGATGTAGCTATAGTCAAGTAAAATGAAGGCCTAACCGCATTTGTTTAAGCAGCCGCCATGGCTAACAGGATCAACGCGGTGGAATACTTCGTTTAGCTATAACTACCGTCAGCTATAATTGATGCACAGTCTAACAGTGATTCATGTCTACATGTAACAGTTTATTAGGCTCAGATGTTTTTTATTTGCCACATTTTCGAAATTATGCGCTTAATTTCTAAGATATAATCACATATTTACGTCCGAAAATATGGCACAAGAAGTCGAGGTTTGGCTATGACACAGATGCAACGTCTTTTTTTTTTTTTCACGAAATTTATTACAAAGAAGCGCCGTTCTTACTCCCCCCCCCCCCCCCCCCCCCAAAAAAAAAAAAAGTTATAGGCAGCGGTACAGTGCACCAGTCACTACGAAAATAATAGAGGGAGAAGAAAAGAAAGACAAAACAGTCTCATGTTACATATGCGTGTGTGAACTGAGGTGGTTTAAGTAATGTGGTTGCTTTGTTTGTTGCACAGTAAGACGGTGTTTTATTTTTCCTAAAGTGAAGTGCGACTTCTACAAGTTAAAACAGAAAGGAAATACAGGGAAGGCTAGGTAATTTATTTTCAGGATGTTTAATGTTGTATTTTGAATAGTATTTGACAGGTGTGTACAGTACTCGACGAAATTTCTTAGAAATTGGGTGCTGAAAGAAAGAAGGTTTTGTTCTTACCTCTTTTATTGGACAGCCGCATGGCAGCCCCAAGAAATCGTAAAAGAGGGGGCAGTCCTGGACGTTACAAATGTCGTCGTAGTCGCAGGAACCAAAGTCATTGACGCAGGGCACTGTGACCCACAAGTAGACCTTCTTCTTCATGCTGATTTCTACCTAAACAACGAATACAGAAATAAAGAAAGCAAAATATATTAGAAATATTGTTTTAAATACACATGCAAATATGAATGGTGTTATAGAAACAGAAGCTCTGAAATCAAGACTCGGCATCAAATTCGTATTTGCGAACACTATGTATTTTGCCTAGGGCTCCTTTAGCCTCCTCAAGCGTGAAGACCGATCAGGGGCATATTGCTTTTCAAGTAGGTTCTTGTTAACGACCCATGTCACTTACGTGATAAACACATTTCTTGTTTAAATACCCCGGTAAGAAGCTGGAGGCAGCATCTCCGTGGAGGTGGAGGAAGTAACCGTCTGCTCACGAACCTTGTCGTAAAAATGTTTTTATTGGCCTCAAGAGAGATGAAATTGTAACATCGCGTGGTAGGCTGGCATGTTGATGCTGCATCATGAATTTTCGTGCTAACTCGCTCCATTCGAAAGGCACCTAATGGGTGCTTTTCGTCGTATTTGACAAGGTGATTTTCTAGACCAAATTTGCAGAAATTTTCGAAAAAGCTGGCGACCATAATGCTCCTAACTATATCAGCACTGTTCTGCTAGTATCTGACTAGCGGAATATGATACGTAAATAGCTTCTGAGTTAATGTGGAGAAAGATTAAGAGCAAGGTAAACAGTTGCTTACAATGTGGCTGGGGAGGTCAATAACGCTGCACGACAAATGCCCTGATAGTTAAATTCGCAAACACTGAGAATATTTTCTGCAGCAAACCAGCTTGCCGCAAACGAACCAAGAAGTGTATAACTCAATCACATGGTTCAGAGAGAGATTGAGAAAGCAAACAGAGAACGTAAGGATGTTAACCAAAGAGGCATCTGGTTGGCTACGTTACCTTGACACGATGGAGAAAAGGTAATAGAAAAATGAGAAACAGGAGTTTCCTCTCTTCGGGGCGTTTAACGTCGATGAGTAACACTGGGGCTATGTATCGTGCAACTAAATCTAAAGTACACGACTGTTCTTGCGTTTCGCCCCAGATAAAGTGCGGCTGATGTGAATAGGGATGAGATCTGCGGTCGCGAGGTCAGCAGCCGAACACAATAAACACCTAGTCAACATGACGTATAAGTGACGTTGCACTACACGTAGTATTTCCTTTCTGTAGCAATCATTTTTGCGCAGGACCGGGTAAACAAATCTTTTTAATGATGATGATGACGACAATGATGCCAACGACAGGAACACCTTTAATACACTATAGTATGTTATAGCGTTCTTTCTTTCAATTTCTCGTGGCACCGAGGAATGGTGGATGATATTGCTAAGAGCTAAGAGTCCCGGAATACGGAAGAAGTGTTAGCGCAATTAGCATTCTTTGGGAAATTCATTCAGTTTGCGGTTTGTCTGTCTGTCCAACCTCTTTCATTCCAACTAGGTTAACTGGGTAGCCCATGGTCTTATGCGTAACGCATCGGGCTGCTGTGCTGAGGGTACCGGATTCGAATCCAATTGTCGGGCCAACTTGTGTTACTGGGTGTGTGACGCTGGGTACACGCCGCTCTTCAATGACAAACAAATAATCCTTTAAGATTTCTTAGCTGCTGAGCGAAATCGAACCCGCGTTATATTTATTCAGTCAATCTTCGACAGGGGAACAGCGCGAAAAAGACGAAGGACAAGAAGGGGTGCACACCAGCGCTTGTGTGGGTACCCCTTCTTGTCCTTCGTATTTTTTGCGTTGTTCCCCTGTCGAGTATGTACCGACTAGCCGAAGCCGCCGTGGTGTTGTAATTCATCAGTCAATCATATATGATTATACTATGTGCCCGACGTATCATGTACCAAAATTTAATAATATGCAAATGACAGGTAGCTGGAACAAACAAAGGTAATGCTTGCTGTCGCTTGGAGCAAGTCAGGCTATTTTTGTTTTTCGCCTAGTAAGATAATGATTTAGTATTCATTATTCAGCTTCTCAAATATTATATTCAGAGCTAAAGTGTCCAGCAGAAAATTGCAGGCCATGCTGAAAAATTCGCGATCCAGCTTTCTGTAGCCCAACACGTGCTACATAAATGTTTCTTTTTTTCTCCAAGCTTGAAAGAAAGTCCGCCAAACATGAAAGAGTGCCACGCGACTAGTCACGCGGCACTTGCATTTTAATAAATATTGGCACGAGTTACGTGAGACACGTGGTAAACTCAGACACGCGCTACGCCCATACATTGCGGTGCCGCCGTTAGGTGGCGCAGCGTGTACATATTGAGGGAAGTGCGAGGTAGGAGCCCATCTGCAGTGCATACAACTACATGACGCCTTTCAGCGGTGGCAATATGGTTTTCAATGCTAACCGCGTTAGCGTCGACAGTCATCCTGGTATGGTTACTGCCGAAATTATTGTTTATTATTATTGTGTCGCAAGATTTGAAACGCGCCACAGCGGGCTTGGATGCACTGAAGGAAATGCAGAACTTTTCGTCAGGAGTAGATCTAATCCGAAAATGAAGAAACAAGACTTCAAAGGAAGGAAGTAAGGCCCGAAGCCTACATTATATACAATTTTTACAGATCAGTGCTCACTACACAGCTTCTCACAATATGGTCAACGCTTTGTTTGCAAAACCTGCGACGCTGCTTCTGGTTCGTATGGCTTCGTCGCATAGACAATTTGAGTACGGATTAGTAGTCCCCGCCGTGCATACTGCTTAGATGTAAGGCTCTCAAATTGTTGCGCACTGAGACCAACATTAAAATTTGGAGGACACTTAAGCTACGCCTTTAAGAGTAAAACGCTCCCCCCCCCCCCCCCCCATAGCATTCAAATGTGCCTGACTGGTTCTCACGCTTGACGCAAACTGCAGGTTATGCAACAGTAATGTTTACCGGGAAACGCTGGCGGCGAACGCCATGCACGAGGGTATTTCTGGTAGAAACGCGGACTCTTGCGTGGGTCGCGTACGCGCGTAGGCGGGCGCCATCTGGATGGTGGTGTTGTAAGGAACCGAGCTCGGCGCGCCACTCTATGCATGCTAGAAACGCGGGAAAAGGGGTTTATGTCTGAATTTCCGCGTAAGAAAATTATGTTTTCTCGTATATTCAAATCCCAATCCGACGCTATCATGTCTGGGGTTGTGCGAAAATCGTACTTTACGATTTCTTTTCGCGGATCCTACTTTCGAAAATTCAATTACTTTAGTAACGTCATTGCGCTACACGTAGGGTCTGCGTGGTTGGGTATGAGCGGTTCGGAATGATTTTTCGTTCGATGACGGTGGACGCTAGACACGGGACGACGGCGCCGAAGGTTTTGAGACACGGGGCCCTTTGCACTATCGCGTTAAAGAAAAAAAGGACCCACAGGGACAGCAGTATAGAGTGCTGCTGAGAAAGCCAGAGGTTTGATCTTGACTAACCCTGACCAAAACGCCATGACGAGAAACGAGCAACCCTTTTTTTGTCTCCACTGTGAGAGCAAGTGCACTTGTGCAGGATCAAAGCAAGAAATCACAGGAGTCGCGGGGGCGCTCAGCTTTTACCTTGATGGGCGCCGTGACGTTTCTGGACACCTTGATGGCCGAGGTCACGAACACGGAGCCGGGAAAGCTGAGCGGGTCCGGCCTGAGGCGCAGCTCTTCGTACTGCACCGCGTCGTAGCGCGAGCCGCAGTTGCGCACGGAGTACTTCCGCACGGAGTCGCCCCATTTCTGGAAGGCCAGGAGCCACTGACGACAGGTCACACATCCGAACACTTTAGGGGCTCGACAGTGCACCTCTATCACACGCGCACACATATAGGCACAATCTTTCACCTTCTTCTTGGAACAAATTTTTCAATTTCTCATATCGGTATGAAAGAAGGCGAACGAATAATGTTGTTTCTTTAAATATTAATAGGCCTTAATTGCCCAAATCCGTGTTAGGAGGAATATTCAGCCGACAACTTGTTACTTCCTTGCCATCTGCTCGGCGTCTTCATATATGTGAATAATCTTCATTGGTATCCCATACAGAGCAGATTTTCAACAGCTCCCTGCGTTTAGTTGGGTGACCTGAAAAGCTCACGAAAGACACAATTTAAATAGGAAATCCGGAATACCCTGAATTATTATTAAGTGCGCTTAGCACAACTCGCTATAAGGGTAACAGAGGTTGATATAATGACAACGTTTGCAAAATTCAAACGCACTTGCAATTTTGATGAGCCTGCTTTGTCAAGCGCAGCTCAAGAACTGATCTTTTGCATGCGATACTAGAAATATATTGTGGCTGTTTATGAGGCAGTGATTCCTATAGTTCAAGGCATTGCAAGGCAAAGATGTACTCACAGCTTGTGGAAGGTCTGGAATGTAGCGCTCTGGAACCTGGGGTGTGGACAAAAGGAGAAGGTACCTCTCCCAAGTGACGTCGCGAATCTTTTCGGCGTCTACACTGTGGTTGAATGCTTTCAATGCGGAACCGAATGGATTTTTCGCTTGTACTCCAGGTAAGAGAGCCAGCAGTAAGGCGATCGCAACCATCGGTGGTATGGAGAAATTCCTGCTGGAATGAACAAACAAGGTGCTCGTAGCAGAAAGGACAGACAGAATAAAATTGAAAATGCCACACAAGATCATATTTCTTGTATGCTGAAAAAGAGACAAGCCTCGCGATATATTTGAGAAAAAATAATGTGGCAATAACGTAATAAGATTCGGGTAATAAAGAAGTTGTATCATGCTTGCTACATTGTTGTTATTTCGATTAAGTCAAGGCTCAGGTATAAGTGTTTCGGAAAGGGGAGGTCGTTTGGGTGTGGCATTGAAAGTGAAATATTTGAGGAAGGAAGCAACAGAGCTTACATGGGGCAGACATGCTTTTGAATTATTAGAGACTGGCACTCGTTTACCCTCGCCTTTGGCAAGAGACAACCAAAGATAGCAGAAGCGAGGGGACTAAGTGGTTCTGAGTTTTACTATTTGGTGAATGCGCCTCCGTATATCCTATCTATCTTCTAAGATTACAGTAATTTATTTAAGCCAAAGCCGCGTTTTTCCACAGCTACGTCGCAATTCGTCTAATTCTTCATGCAAATTCTTTGTGCACTCTCATGATTACAAAGCTTATTTGCATCTGTTGCATTATTTCCATTCATTCGATTGCCACTGTCAGTTTGTCGACCTTCTATCTCACGCTGGTCCTGATGGAAAACCCAAAGATCACTCCGATTTTTGTTTCCGCAGCTGCTGTAGGGTTGGTCTTCTATCTTAATGACGAGACGTTTTCTTTTTCTTTCATTCAGAGTCCCACGCTCTATGTTTTTTGAGGGTATCATCGCATACTGCACACGACCAATCTCGGTCAAAGAGCAGCCCCCTTATTCTTCATCGAAATAAACACACATTTTCCACTCAATCGTCTTCGCGATCATCCCTCTCGCCCTCTACTCAAGAGCCGGTAAACGACCCCACACACCTTGGAAGCTAAGAGTGCCCATGATTATAAAATGAGGCCCGTACCTGAGAGTGCCTCCAAAGCATCTCTGGCTGGCGTCGTCGCGAGTCGTCTTCCGCTGCCGCCGGCCCTGGTCGGCCGCCATGTCAGCGGCGGCACAGTAGCAGCGGCGCGGGTGTAGTGGCTCCTTCTTTTCGGCGACCGAACGGCGATGGCCACGCGGCGGCTGCGGTGGCACCCGCGGATCTCGTGTGGCGCTGACCTAACGCGGCGGCAGCGGCTGCAACGTCGACGGGACTCGTCCGTGTCACGCACTATGGGCGCCTGCGCGCTCGCGCTGCCGGCGACTCGCTTTCCGATCTCCGGTAGCGACAAGAAAGAGGAGGAGGAGGAAGAACGTCGGGACAACATTTGCCTAATGATGGAAGTAAGAGCAAGAGAGGAGGGAGGGAGCGGTTGGCCGAGCCCCGAAAAATCTGCGGCGCCAGCCCGACCGACGCCTCCGCGCGTGCGTTTGCTTCGCCAAACGACGCGTACAGAATGCAGACGCGGGGCAGAAGAGGAGAGCTTCGCCAACACGGATGCGCGACAGACGTGTTGCCGCCTTGTGCAGAAAATCCGGGTATCAGTGTGGCCCCCCGAACTCGAGAGAGCCTGTTCTCGAAAAGGGAACGGTGCCCTCCCCCGCTCTCCCCCCCCCCCCCCCCCTTCAACCACCACCCCCGTCCGAAAAATAAAGCGCAGAAACAGGACCGCTAGTTTGGTGATACTGCTGCGATCGCTGCAACGAGCCGATTTCCTTTTTTTTTTTTTTTTTCGCGAGCCGGGCAGTCTGATCGAAGGCTTGCGGGCGTCGAAGATTCGGAAAAGCGGACAAGGGCGTGCTCGTGCACTTACTTTTGCTGGCCCCGAAACGACCAGCCGGCGCGAACCTGCTTTAAGAAAAAGGACTGCCCTGTTGCGGGGCAAGGACGTCCTTGCAATGTTCGGTGGAAAGTGTGCCCGTTTTCGGTAAAATGGAGTACGAATGTATCACCGTATCGCCAGGAGGCTGTAAAGGTGTGATGTTCCCGGACAAATCTAAAGACGAGTCCCTGGCTCCTTGATCTTTAATGTTAATTTGTGGAACTTTTCTACCGTTATTCTTATCAGCAAGGAGTATTGACCTCAATCGACCTGCTGGGGAAAACATCGCAAGTATCTTTGCAAGTAAAACATGACAATAACAGCTCGTATCATCAAGTGTCTTTGACAATTTCTATTTGTTGTCTTATTTATGTTCTTTATGTGTTCTAAATTATTCTACTACTGCGACTGTTTGGTGCTTTTGTGGCTATTATTGAGCACGTAAGGCGTTCCCTGTGTGTATCTGCTATACTGGAATTTGTATGTGTACTGCTCATTTCATGCACTTTCTTTGGTTGTAATTTTATGAACATTTCCTTGTCTATGTAGCCTATAAAGTGGCTCTGTCGCCCTTTATCAAACAAAGCCAATGAAACAAAGCCCTTGAATTGCAGTCTTGCAAGCTATGTCGACCTCATTGGCAAACACTGTTCTATTATAGATAGAGAGAAGGCATATGTTTTAGCATCGCTAGTTGTATACGACAGCCCTTTAACACGTAGTTTCTTCACTTACAAATCATGGCAATACGTCTCTCACTGCAATAACTAAAGCCTCTTAATGTTTCGAGTGAAAGCACTATGATAACTAACCAAACTAACAGACAAAAAAAAACAATGGGAAATCAGCGGAAACCGCTGATGTGACATGTCCGGCATAACGAAGTAAGTTTTCTGTTTTTTTTTTATTGAAAGGAAAATAAAATAAAGAGATGTAGTCACCCTATAATGTAGACGGCTCTGCTCCTTTTCGCATAGCAGAAACAGCAATCTAAAAAAAATACATGTAATAAGAACATGAAAAGAAACCACATCATAGTGCCAGAAATCCACAGCACAGAGTCCTGTACAGCCACGAACATAAATATCAAAGGCAAAGGCAAGTCCCTACATAATGAGTTTGTAAACAAAGTCACAAACACTCACAAGCGGCCGTGATGTAGATGAGCATATAAACAGATGAGAATACACAGAATACAAAAGATTATAGCACGTAACATACAAGCGCTAATAATTACAATAGAAGCAAGTTGCAGTTACATAGTGTGACTATTCCCTGCGATATCTAATAGTTGTTCAGTAGCTTATCACTCAATATGTTCCTATTAGTAGCAGGTAAGGAAGATATGATTGCATTGGACAACATGCGCAACAAGCTGTGGACAAAGAAAGCTTAGGCAATCTTCTTTACTACAGTGGTATGCCTGCTAACAGAAATGAAATCAGACTCTTCACAGTGAAACAAATATCTATGCACTTGACTAACTGAAATCCGCTCACGAGCGCTGTTTTCTTTCAGCCGTCATACATCAAGTCCACATATTCAAAGGCGCCTAGAGGTAAATTAAGCCGTAACGATAATCCACAAAAATGAGAGGCATGATAAGATATAACGATTTAACCAATACGGATATCATTAGAAATGGTAAACAAAGAATGCTTATGACGCCTAGGCCAATAAACCACCCATGTCATTCGGTGATGTCAAGGGTTTGTACTCAGATGCACATGCAACAGTTACTCAAGAGTAAGGATGAATAATTTATTACTCGGTTAACTTATTTATTCGCACGAGAAATGTTGGATATATGTGCTGCCGGCCACTACTCAACATCAAGGAATGACGCGAGGTGAAATAGACGCTCACCGTAATTTAAACTGTTATCCCGTCCGAAGCAGTCATGCAATTGCTTAAAAAGAAAGAACACGAGAGGAAAGTGCAATATAGCACCACGGAATATTTTCAGCTGACACCGAAAGAAATAATCCTCTACTATACATGGATCAGTTACCTCTCAATAAGCAAAAAATGAGAAGAAGGAAAAGACAGCAGATACTACATAGTTTTGCCATACCAGAAAAAAGAAGAAAAATGATTAGACAGCATCAAAGCCAAAGACAAGCACCCTAAATTTATATACAATGACACACACAAAAAAAGCTGCCTCCAGTCTACAACCGCGAATAAATGTAGACAATATAAAAAATATTCAAGAAAAAAGAAAGAACAGCAGTGGTAAGAGAAATCTCACGCACTAATAGGCAGCTGGTGCGCGGTCACGTTTAAAGCAACGAAACAACAATAACAGCCACAAAAAGGAGACAAAGTAACAATCCTGATCTCGTGGATTAACATGGTACTGGCGTGTCACCACGCGGTAAAGAACAAACACTGCAAGCGAAGATTAATTTGTTGCCGGTGGGTCACCCAGCTGGCATACTCGCAAGTTAATAATGTCCAACGGGCAAAACCGCGCCATGCAGGGGGCACTCTCAGGTGGCCGCGCACAAACGATTCTGGTAACGCGTGAGCAGATCCATGTCAGATCGAGCATTATTTGGATCGCGGGCGCGTCCGGGTGTTTGCTTCTCGTCCCTCGGGTTCCGCCGAGGACCAAGGCAAGCGTGACGCGACGGGCTGCTGGCCCCAAAACCGGGTTTTTCTATTTTCCCTCTTCTCTGCGCTCGCCTCACGTAGCACCGCATCGCAGCTTCCGTTGCGCGACGTTACAGCGGGAGCAGAATGCTCCCCCCCTAAAGAACGGTGCTTCGATCACGCGGGTCGCGTTGCGGCTGTAGCGAATACGCGCATCGACACGTGCATCCCATCCCACGAATGGATCCCTTTCCACAAATTCCGGGCTGGCGCGTTCCTTGTGCATTGCGTCACCTAGCCCCGGGGTTCCACACCTGAAGACCCAGTGAGCAGTCCAAACTTTTGCGTTCCACAGTGGACAATTCGCCACCTGTCGAGGCTCTGCCCGAGAACGAGGGATACCCGAGAAAGTATACGAGAGTTGCCAATCTACGAGTGGATCAGAAAGACAGTTATACGCGTTGGCTCATGTACCGTAAGTTCGCTAAGCAACTACTGAAATTTCGGCTTGAAGAGGGCCCTCCACGCGTTTATTTAAATGAACATCTATGCCGCAGGGCGAGCTTCGCGATAAATAGAAATTATGTAAAAAAAGAACAGATTTACAGGAAGTACATGACCACGGCCGGCTCTTTAGGCATCCAAGTAGTCATTACATATGCGCACTCACGCTCGCCTGTTCACCTGAGTTGGTGTGCTCTGGCTTTATACTCCGTTAAGTTGAACGAATAAATGGAACAAAGGAAACTAATGAAAGGCGATCATAAAGACAGGAAGAATAACCCCGAAACACAGTACTTTTCATGAAGTCTCGAGTCAAGTCGGGTGCTGTGCAAATAATTCATAACAGCTCTCCCAGACGCACTTCCCGCATTGCCGTTCCCACAACGTGGCCAAAACAGCACCTATAGACAATCCTTTATTTCAGAACAGCGTAATCCGCTTGTTCACATACTCGGGGCAGTCGCGAAACGCGTGTCGTAGAATCTCGGGAACATGGCAGGGCTCACACCGCGGGCTGTCCGCACGGTCAATAAGATTAGCGTAGCGTCCAGTTTAGGCGCCGTCCACGCAAAGTGGGTGAAACGTACACTTGCTGGGCTTTGCTTCACTTTAGCTGGGAGTCAGAGAGTCCTGCCAGCATTTCTTTCTCTCAGTCACTTGTGCTGATTGTCCGGATAAGCCCAGCAAGTCCCTTTGCAATCTTTGCAAACCGTTCTAGCGCACCTTGACACTAGACCATTGTCCCTCGACACGATTTTCACATACCGCCGACAGAAGACATCGCAGGTGAAGGCGACGAAGGTTCTACTTCGGTTTTTGAAAGAGACGGGATTGGACAAGCGGCTGTGACAGTGATATCACGTACCATGCCAGATTGATGGACTCAAACGGACGATGTGTGTGTGTGTGCTGTGCTATGTGCTCTCTCTCTCTCTCTTCCCCTTCCCCATCTTTCATCGCCCCCATCCCTCTCCCATGTGTAGGGTAGCAAACCGGTTAAGCTAAACTGGTTAACCTCCCTGCCTTTCCTTCTCCCCCTTTTCCTTCTTTCCTTCCTTGCAATCTCACATAGGTTTACATCAGTTCGTTAGAAAGGGATCATGGAAAGATATTTATTTAAAGGCAGAGTACGTCGGCTTCAGCTTGTGTGCCCTAGCCTGCTACTCAGCACTGAGGAAGAGAGAAACGAAAGAGGGGTGGAGGTCGATGATGACAAGAATAATGGCGGGATTTATGCCACTCGTTAACACAATAGCATGTTAACAGCAGGTTTGTATGAAGATGGCCACATTTCCTAAGTACATACTTCTGCTAGGAAGTATAGCTTGTTGCCCAAGATTACGTAGGACTACCCATATATATTGCCAGAAGTTGGGTCGAACACAAAGACGACATGTTAACGCCTATGATAAATACAGAAAACTTCGCAGCGAGGCGAGGATTTGAAGTCAAGGAAAATAACTATTCGCGCTTTCCAGATACGCTAGCGCCGCCGCGCGGATTTTTTCGGAAGCCGGGAGGGGGTGATGGATTTTCCGCTCACGCGGTTTCTGCAGCTGTGTTGGCGTTTTGGTACTATTCAATATGGAAAAAAACAGTCGACGAGCGAAGAACAACCGCATGTGCAGTGTGCCACAATGCACAAATCGTGCAGTATTGGGAAAAGTAAGCCTGCACCACTTTCTAAAAGAGTAAAAAAGAACGGAGGAAGTTGTGGGCGGTCAAGCTCCGCATCGGGAAGAAAATGAGCGAAGAAATCGTATGTAGGGAGCATTTCAACAAAGACTACTTCTTTTGGGGCCACCTTAGAGAGTGTAATTGACTGTTGCGCTGCTCTCAATGATTTCATTTGATTTTTGTTGCGAGCTGAATGTGGAACTTTGCCTTAAAGACGAGTTGAAGCCCTTACGAAAGCGGCTGAAGAGACACGCCGTGCATTCGCAAAAGATCACGCTGCGGTCCCACAAAGCAACAGCAGCGGGGTTGGCCGAAGATAGCCCTCCACCGATCCCCATGTAAATTTAAGTACGGAAGTGTCACCGTTTATTAAATTTTCTGCCTGCACTCGCGCTGTTTCGGTAAATACTCTGCGACGGTGCCTGACGCTGCGTCGCGAGCATTGCAAACTAGGTAACGTATTCCGCAACTGTTCTTAGTCGTTCTGCGTGGGAATGAAGCAGGCCGTCAATGCACAAAGCATTCGCTTCCCAGTTCAATAAAGTTATTCTCTCTCTCTCTCTTTTTTTTGGGCCGTGGCGAAAGGTCTGTACCGATCGAAGGTCGTGCGCACGCGTTTCTGATTTTTTATTTGTTCTGTTTGGTCTTAAAGCATCTCTTCTATGACAATATTGCACGAAACAAGGGCCAGGACTGCGTACTTAAAGCGGTTGTTGATGAAGACTGCGCATTCGAGTTTCCCTACAGCACGCGAAAGCGCTAATCGCGCTGGAAACGGGGCGCGCTGACACACTCATCGTCCGGCTCATATATTGTAAATCGACATTACTGAAATGTTTCCGTGTCATCTGGCATTTTTAACAAGCATTCCGCAACTAAGCTGGTGCATGGAGCCATGTATCTCGTCTTGAATGCACACATAGTGGCAAGGGGGGGTACTGCGCTTTTTTACATCCAAACGTTACCGATTAAGTGATTGGTGTCAATTCTCGTACATCGCGTATAGATTACAAAACGTAAGGAGAAATGGTAACCTTTACGGTGCCAGTTACATCGCAGCCTCTTACGGCGCGCTTGTCTGCAGGCAGAGTCACTTGACCTGGACAGCCGCGCTTGTCGTCTCTCGTATTCAACGCCATATTACATGGCCAGCGTTAAACGTAGCCTCTCCTTCGACATCGCATCGCTGCGTGTCCTTGGAAAGGTCAAGGATCGCGCTTAGAGGCCCGTAGGCCGCCTGCTTCAGCAGGTGCGCACCGCCTCTATCACCTCTAGCCCCGCTATATTGAAACGTTCTCCGCGCCAGCTATAGGCACTGGAAAGTGCGAATAGCCAGCGATGGCGGGATATTTCTATGCGTTCATCGAAAGTTCTGTTCCGGATAGTGCGTACTGTAGAACATGCCACCACCGCTCCAGCCTCCAATGGCACGGCTTATGTCGGATAATAGCTGCGCACGCACGCTACGGCAAGTGTGCGGGAAGCTTCCACCTGGCGAATGCAGTCGCAAATAGGATGCGAAACGCGAGGAGCTTAACCGATAGACAAACATCCGATTTGGTATGATACTCTGCACTGGGGAGGAGGCAAGAGAGACAGAAATATGAAAAGGAAAAATCACACATGCAGAGAGAGAGAGAAAAAAAACAGACACGTATGCATATGTCCACACATAACATAAACGCGAGAGTGTCACAGTCGTTCAACTAGGTAATTTGAACGAACTTCAGTAGCACCTTCATCGCCTTATGGTGTGATAACCGTATATGCCGGCATTCCAAGATTGTCCACTCAGAACGATGCCGGTCGTCGAGGCGTGCCGGCGTTGTGGCGAGTGCCTGCCTCGGGGCGTCGTAACGAAGACATTGACAAGCGACATGTTTGAGCACATAGTCGCATAAATGCTGTACCTTACTGTATTTTTGGGACCTGTGCGTTCTCATTAAAACATCTCGTAGCACAACAAAAAATAGTGCACTTTAAACGTTGTCTGCGTTTTACGGAGACAAATCTGGTTCTGTACGCGATCTCTGGCATGACAAATGGTTCATAGAAGACGGAATCTTCAGGTGACCAACTGTGGCCGGATAAGGAACTCAATGTTTTGGCGAAGACGACTCCACAAGTCCTCTTCTCCAAATGTTGTCTCCAGACTAAGGCAGCCCTTGTTCTTTCACCGTTGATCATATGATCTCTCAGCTGCATTTACTACTTCTGTGCGCACCTCTGTAAACTTGTTTTGTTTGGTTTGTTTATTTTCTTATACAGATGTGAAAAGAGGTGCAATACTGTGACTGTTTTTTATATATACTGGATAATGTCGAAGCCTGTAGTGGCTCAACGTCTCCGTGTTGTTGTTGGTGGCGTGTGTTATTCTGTGCAATGTCATCCTTACAGATACTTATTTATATTTTATTTTTATATTTTCTTTCCATTTTTTCTGCTACATTACAAGCTGAGAGCCTGGCATAACCGGTTTTGAAGTAGACTATATATTCGCTCGCCTTATCATCGTTCAATTAACAACAGCACAAGGGGAATTACCCTGCAGTTCTCATAACCATTGCCTGGCCTGTCGATACACTGCCGGAGACGCCGCTTTAATGAAGCAGCATTCGCACATTCTGCGTATCTACTGAAGGGATTGAGGTGGCAACGGGAGTTTGATTATTGCATTCTCATCATCGCACGTGACCCGTCATTGCACGAGTCTGTTCCCGCAAACAGTTGTATGCTCCCCGTGCGGCACAACAATTTTCCCACCTAATTTTGCCTAGCGTTCTCGTGGCTTCCCGCTTCTTTGTACTAGTTGGAGTCGAGCCAGTACTTATGCCGGCTGACCACTCAGACTCGATCCCAGTATCCGCTTTGTTAGTTTACCTTTCCTTATTGTGTTTAGTTAGTGGCTTCCTCTGAAGAAGTCGGCCTTTTGCTCCCATACGTATACATATCTGTTCGCGCTAGGCACTCAGTCCCATAACGACGCTGCTACATTCAAGGACGCGGAACTTACGCCACCTGTTTACATTAGGAAAGGTGTACCAAGGGGCCTCATGTAATAGCTCTATTCTAGAGGCTGTACACTTTCAACTATAGAAAGAATAACAAGAAAAGCGTCTCAAGCACGCCTGAATAATGTATGTTCTCTGAAAGCTGCTGTCTCGAGTGTAAGCCTTTCTCGGAACCAGCGCGTGCTATAGAACGTTTAAATGTGCGGAGGACTTACACCTGCAGATGTGTGGGAAGGTTGGTGTTTTAATCTGCATTGAGTACGGGTTGAACGTTTTCGAAGCTCTTCAGTAATTAGGAAGCTATACTAGCACCACGTCAAGAATTGGCTTCAGACGATACATATACTCGTATCATAAGTAATCAGTTCTTAGTGACTGAAGATTGCTGCCCGCTGAAAACCAGGGCCCGTATTCACAAAAACGTTCGAACGTTAGAAATATTCTTGAGAACAACTGTTAGCCCAAATTTCGCCGGGAACAAATATTCAGCGGAGGTGGCCAGTCATTGACGAATATAACTTATGAACAACAAAAATTGTGTCCCTGGGCCCCAAGTCCATTTTAGGTTCTTTAATTATTTGAATCACAGGATTCTGCATCGAGATTTAACGGGAAAAAATTACTGATGTAGGAAACTAGCCCAACGCGTTTGTGCTCGGTTCGAGCAGCATAACGCGCAGAAATTGTAGCCTTTGCTTCGCGAGAGCGGCTACAATGTGACCAGAAACTACCATGCGTTTTCTCGTTTCCGATATATCTGATGATTTATGTAGTGCATGACGGTGTCAACTACGTTAAAAAAAAACTGCTCTGTCGTGGGCATAGAGAGAAATAACTGGGACGATTTATCTCGCCCATATTTAATGACGAGTACTGTAGTCACATATTCCGCTTCAACAAGATTGATTTTTTCCGCTGGGTGAGCCTGAATTGATCGAACCATTGTAAAACGCTGTTTCAGTACGTACTTCGTTCTTATGTAGGTATTTGTTTTGACATACCGTGATAATTTCAAGGGAGTCGAGGGGGGGAAGGGGGACGCGCAAGCGTGATAGGAAGCAGTTTAAAAAGTATGCTATAAGAGGCATTCAAATACACGATTTGAAGAAGTTACTGCAGTGTCCTGCAATATCAGCCTGCGACAGCCGCCATACGGAAGTCAGCTTACGCATCTCGTCGTACCACCCCTACCGGATTCTGGCGTTTGTAAGGCCCCTGCTAGACGTGTCTGCTGTCCGGACAAGTCCGTAGACATCAGCTCCTTGGGGCGGGGCCGCAAGCCTGGGGCGTGGGTCAAGCCTTTTGGAAAATCTTTCTCATGCACACGCGACAGCTGGAATAATGGCTGCCCCAGCGTCCGTACTTCTCAAAGGCAGATCATGGTGGTGGGGCAGACAGGCGAAATTAGCCTGGCACTTTCGAGCATGCCTTGACGGGGGGAAAACCTGCGTTGTCAAAATGTTCATCGGTTCAATTTCTCAAGAGAGAAAGAGAGATAAAAGGATGGCAGGGATGTTACCCAGTCAGGACACCGGTTGGTTACCGTACTGTGAGCGAAGAGGAGCATAAAAAATGGAGAGTTAAATATCACAAAGAGAAAAAGCGACGTAAGTAGCAGATGCAGTATATCATTTAATGCGAAGCATTACTGTCCCAGTTAACCCAGTTTTCGTCTTGTATGAACTATCTGGCCGTTCTAGTGGGCAGATCCTGATGGTAGCTCAGTCTCAAAATATGTTGCAACAGAACTGCTTGTTGGCCTAGTTGGTACTTGCTAACCACAATGCGCAAACCACGTTTTTCTGAGATTAAGATTCTTGGTAGAAGCAGAAATCAAACAGCATGGAAGCTTATTACATAAAAAAGGAAGGTTCAAGTTGCATTAGCGATACATATATGTTGCTCTACAAATCGGAAACTAGGTTGTTTGACCGCTGGGTAACGTAGGTTCGTGAAGAACCTGCGCATGCGTGATATATTCATGGGTCCCCGCCCAAACTAAATCAGTTGTAAGTGCCGCCCATGTTGTCTTTTATGTTTCTTCCTTTTGCGTATGTTTTAACTTTCGGCAAAAAACATGTCTTTTCTAAAAATATGTGCCCCTCAGTCCTCGCGGTTTGTGCGACAGCTCGATTTGGACAACTTAGCTATCATTATTGTGCCGTTGCGGTCAGGCTCGTACGGGTACACGTATTCTCAGACCCGGTATTCGTCTACTACTCTAGACGAATATCGTATCCAGAGATGGAGCTGAATGTTTTCTCGACGGATACGTTTTCCACCAGCTTCATTGTCGTCACGTCGTGCGTATTACGCTATGCCAGAGCCGTTTGACATTACGCCCGATTTCTCGGAACATATAGCTTAGATGCACTTTCCAGGTTTCTTGCGCAATGCTTGGAGCAAAAAGGGAGGCTTGTATCTACGATATGCAGAAACGGTCCCAGTTGGCATACAGTTTCGATGTACCGGTGTGAAGCACGTATAATGGGTAGGCAGTTCCGAAACAATTACTACAGCAAAACATCGTTGAAGCTTACAAAAAAAAAAAAAAATGACCGTTCGAGAGATAAACATGAAAGACATCATGCATTGAAATGTGGTACTGCATACAAATGGACTCTCATATGAATACTGCGCACGCCAAGATTATTACGGGTAGACACTAAAGTACTGTTTGCCTGAGAGCAGGGCACTTATTTTCCTCAACTGCACTAATAAAGCCTCGCTTTAATTTTAAACACCTCCTTTGAAGCAACACTCCCGATATCTTGGTACGAGACAGTTTACAACCTTATCTTTCGCGGCGAGACAAGCTACCACCCAAGGTTATACCCAGGCTGCTGCCTTAAGTCGACCTTCGATTGAATTACCATGCGCGAAGAATTAACGCGGAACGATGCATCAATACGTTTCGTAACTACGTC